>NW_007258942.1:95509-149221 GCF_000164805.1 Carlito syrichta | reverse complement strand
AATCCACTCATCTCAGCCTCCCAAAGGCGTGGGATTACAGGCTGAGCCACCGAGCCCGGGTTATGTATTACTTTTTAAAGTTGAATTAAATTACGGTAGCAATGATGTTCACTCAACTGTGCTTCCACCATTTTCTTTGACCATTCTGTTAGTCTCATGGTGACACTAGCATCCATTTGATTAAGGCCATCTTTTGAGCGAATGTCATACTTAAAATGTGTAGACATTTTTTTGGCACCCCATATATATGTGTATGACTGAAATACATATATATATGTACTTGTTTTGCTGAGAAGTTCAAAAAAGATTTAATTAAGTTGAAAATCAATTTCATTCCATCCCCACATCATACTTTCCAATGCAACTCTACTGTCTGATCATTTCTTTACAGACACAAAAGTCTGATCATTTCTTTACAGACACAAAAAAGTTCAGGCAAATTGAGTCTGAAGTTTGTGCAGGTAGCTTTGAATTTAACCTGTCTTACCTTTTTAGGGAATGGCCAAGGTCAGTCACTACTTTAAAATGGCAACTAAGTCTAATGTAAATTAACAAATTATCAACTTTTAAAATCAAAAAGTAAAATCTCATTTCTTCCCAACCCAAACACTAGTGTCTATTTTGTCATTGGCGTGATTTCTTTTTTTGCTCTAGCCAGGGCCTATCCAGTTACAGATAATGAAAGCTCCTGGATGGAAGAGACTGTGTAGCTTATTATCATTTTCTCTAAAGACATTATTACTATAAACAAATTTCCAGTGACGCAGTGATAAAGGGGGAAAGATGGAAGACAGGCTGTGTTAGCACAGACTCTTCATGAATCCCTAAAGAAATGTTTCCTACTAAGGACAAAAAGTTAGGAGGAAAAAACAAGTGAGCCAGAACTTTCAATTGAACATAACAGTGCCCAAAAGGTTAAACCATATTACAACTGTTATTGTTAATTACTCTCATAAGCTGTTCTCACTCTATCAACTTTAAATTTCTCAGCATGGCACTGAAGGCCTCCCAACTACCACCCATCCTCCCAGCAGTCAGGCAAACCAGTCTAACTGTTCATTATTCTTCTAGGTACATGGTTCTTAAACTTTTCCAACCCCAAAATCCCTCTTGAGAATCTGACGAAAGTATGAACTTTCTCACTTGAAAAAAAGCACATGCACGTGGTATTTTATGTATAGTTTCAGTATTCACAGATCCCCTAAAACCTGAGTACCGGATTAGAAAGCCCTTGCTCTAGACAGATGGCTAGATCACCTCCTAACCCAAGACAAAAGTCCTTCATTTCTTTGTACTTTGTCCTCTCCTCTGCTGGTCAACCTTTCCTTTCCTTTCTACCAGCCTACATCCCTTTTGTCTGCTAAAATTCAGAAAGAATTCTATAATTTATCTCAACTGACTTGCTCAGGACCTTGCCAGCTGTTATCTGATAGCACTTTATATGTGTCTCCCATAATGGACCCTGGGGCATGTTACGTACCAACCTTTTCACTTGTGCATGGCTTAATTTCATCAAGTAAACAGTATGATCCTGGAAGGCACTAGATCCAGGCACTAGAAAGCCTCTCCTGCTTATCTCTGAGGTCTACGCGCCCAGCATGAGGCCTAATACACAGGAAACAATCATAGTGCATTTGGTGAAATGGATAGGTGTCTGTGTTTGTTTTTGTTCTGAATTTCTCTCAGGGCCTAGCACAATATTACACTAATACCAGTTGCCCCAAAAGTGCATATTACAATAAAATGCAATTGATTTACTCTAGAAAACTAGCAACTTTTTTTCTTTGCATGTATATCTAGTCAATCTTTCTTTTTTCCTAATTACAAAGTGAGATGTGTCCAAGGCAGGAAACTCATGAATAAGAAACCCACACATCAAAAAATAAAAACCACTCATAATCCCAATATCTAAATATCCCAAAATATAATCCCTGTTCTTATTCTGAGGCAACATAGGTTTTTCAGTTTTTTCCTATGCCTGTATGTACATATTTCCAGTTTCTTTTTAAAGTCAAATATATTTATATTATATATAGTTCAGCAGTCTGCCCTCTTCATTGAAAAATGTATTGTTAACATTTCTCTATGTTGGGTAATACTTTTTAATCACATGATTTTTTTGAAGGTTGTACAGTATTTCTCCATATGAACATCTTACATTCAACTACTAGTCTCCTATTGTTTGACATTTATAGTGATTCAAATTCTTCACTATTATAAACAAGTGAAGAACTTCACTATATAAATATTTCTACTGCTTCCTTGTAAATTATCCCTAGAAATAGCTACAAAATCCAAAAAGCTCCTGCCATGTGGTTTTAAAAATAAAACTAATAAAAACCACAATGAGATACCATCTCAAAGCATTGAGAACGGTTATTACTAATAAGTCAAAAAACAACAGATGTTGGCAAGATTGCAGATAAAAGGGAACGCTCACACACTGCTAGTGGGAATATAAGCTAGTTGCACCCCTATGAAAAGCAGTCTGGATATTTCTCAAAGAACTAAAAATAAGAGTTATCATTTGACCCAGCAATCCCACTGCTGGGTATATACCCAAGGGAGAATAAATTGTTTTACCAAAAAGATAGCTGCACTCATATGTTTATTGTAGCATGGTTCACCATAACAAAAACATGAAACCAACTCAGGTGCCCATCAATGGTGGATGGAATAAAGAAAATGTGGTGCATATACACATGGAATACTACACAGCTATAAAAGAGAATGAGATCACATTCTTTGCAGCTGGAGGCCATTATTCTAAGTGGATCAGCACAGAAACAGAAAACCAAATACTATACGTTCTTGTTTATAAGCAGAAGCTAAACACTGGGCACACACAGGCATAAGAATGGAAAAAACAGACACTGAGGACCCCTTAAGAAAAGAAAGGAAAATAAAACTCATGGGCTCAAATGTTTACACATTTAATTAAAAGACACCAAAATTTAAAATAAATAAATACAATCAATCCCAAAATTGGGCAAAGGATAGGCGTAGGCAATTCACAGAAAAAAAACTTATCTAAATGTCCAATTCAAATGCTCAATGCTCAGTACTCAGGGTAATGAAACTGAATAGGAAGAAAGAGAGTACAGAGTATATGTTGGCAAGCAGTGAGCAATCTAACACTGAGAGGCAGGATAAGCCAGTGGTGAAAAGCTGGGCTCCATCATAGCTCCAGCCTTACCAGCTCTCTAACTTTAGAGAGTTTACTAACTTCAACATCAGTGTTCCCAGCTGAAAATGATGACAATAACACTTACCTCTAAGGGCAGCTGTGGGGCTTATGACATGGCCCACATAAAACACTGTGCATAGTACTGTTTCTGGAACGTACTAAGAGTATAACACTGTTACTTAGTCTTATTTTTTTTCCCAAGTCTGTATATTCTTAGAATGCTATGCTAAGAATGCTATGAAGATTAAAACAATAACCTATGATGATGATATGCTTAGCTCTCAGAAAGAAAACTGTCATGAAAAATAATGGTTTTATTAAGAAGTAGTAAAGGTGATGACCTTATTTAAAGTTTGGTGACATTATCAAAAAACACAACAACAACAAAAAAGTAACAGGGATGTTAATTTCTTCTCACCTATCACATTGCCAAGTACTAAATAATGATAATTTCAGTGACAGTGGGAGCAGGAGTGGGACAGGACACTGCTGATGGAACAGTGATCACTTCAGACCAGTGCCACCCAACAGATCCTCTTGTAGTGATGGAAATGTCTTTTGATTTGTGCTGTCTAGTATAATAGCCAGTGGTCCCAGATAGCTATTGTGGAGTTGAAATGGAGTTGAACTGAAGAAATGAATTTTATTTTATTTCATCTCAATTCATTTAAATTTAAATAGCCACATGGGCTAGTGACGGTTCTAGAAGAATATACAGCAGTAGCTATACAGTTTTAAAACACACACCCTTTGTCACAGTTTTAGTAGCTGGTCCATAGCAATAAAATACAATGGGGGGGGATGAGAGAATAATAAGCCAGAATAAAAATAAGATGACAAAAATAGATGTTAATAACAAAAAAGAAAATATATAACTCCATTTATGCAACAGTATATACAAACAGTATTTCTCTAACAGTGGAACTTTTAGATAATTTTTACATAATTTGTTAAATGTTTTTTATAGTCTGAATTTCTTATGACTATCAATTATTTATACAATCATAAAAGGAAAACATTAGGTTATTTTCATTTTGGGAAAAACCAAAAAGGTCACTACTGGGTCAAAGGTTAAGCTCGGTTTTTTGGCTTTTTATATCTACCTAGCAAAACTGCCCTATAGAAAGGGTATCCTGATTTCAGTTCCTACCAACCAACAAACACCTCACACAAACCCTTACAGTCACCAAGCATTATAATTTTTTTCACTTTTTTCACTTTTCTGAGACAGGGTCTCACTGTGTCACTGGAGTACAATGGCACAATTCTGGCTCACTGCAGCCTCGACTGCCTGGATTCAAGTGATCCTCCTGTCTCAGCCTCCCAAAGTGCTAGGATTACAAGCATGAGCCACTGTGTGCGGCCTTAATTTTTTTCACTTTTGCCAATTTCACAAATGAAATTTTTTCTTTTTAATTTGAATTTTATTACTATAGTAAAACTGCATTTTAACGCACTTATTTGCTGACTACTTGTTATTTCTTTTAGAGATACTGTGTTCAGCTACCATGAAAAAGAATGCAGTCATGTCCTTTGCAGCAACATGGATGGAGCTGGAGACCATCATCCTAAGTAAACTGACTCAGAAACAGGAAACCAAATACTACATGTTCTCACCTATATATGGAAGCGAAATGGTCACAAAGATGGAAATAATAGACACTGAGGATACCGATAAGAGTGAAGGGTCAGGGGAATTAGAGTTCAGAAACTATTTATGGGGCATAATGTTCACTATCTGGGGAATGAGCCATCTGAGACCCAATCTTCACCACTACACAATATGTCCCTACAACAAAGATGTATGTGTACCCCTGAACCTAAAAAATAAATAAACACTAGAAACCATCAAGAGAGTGAGGAGACAGCACACAGACTGGGAAAAAATATTTGCCCACTGTATGTCTGACAAAGGCCTAACATTTAGGATCTACAAGGAACTCAAATGTGCCGCAAAGAAAAAAACAAACAGCCCCATTACAAATTGGGCAAAAGATATGAATAGACACTTCTCAAAAGAAGACACATGAGCGGCCAACAGAGACATGAAAAAATGCTCAGTCTCACTAGTCATCAAGGAAATGCAAATTAAAACCACACTGAGATACCACCTAACTCCAGTCAGGATGGTCATCATCAATAACTACAAAAACAACAGGTGCTAGAGAGAACGCAGGGGGAAAAGGAACACTTCTACTCTGTTGGTGAACTGTTGGGGGGAGTGTAAACTAATACAACATCTGTGGAAAACAGTGTGGCAATTTCTAAAAGATCTAAAAATCAACCTCCTATACGACCCCACAATCCCCCTACTGGGAATATACCCGGAGGAACTCAAAGCACTCTAAGAAAAAGATACCTGCATATGCATGTTTATTGCAGCACTAGTCACAATAGCAAAAACATGGAACCAACTGTGCTGCCCATCAAAAGAGGACTGGATTTTTAAAAATGTGGTATTAGCCAGGAGTGTTAGCACGTGCCTGTAGTTCCAGCTATTTGGAAGGCTGAGGCAGAAGAATCCCTGGAGACCAGCAGGACGAGGCTGCGGTAGCCAGGAGTGTGTCACTGCCCTCCAGCCTGGGTGACAGAGTGAGACTCCAACTCAAAAAAAAAAAAAAATGTGGTATATATACACAATGGAATATTACACAGCCATAAAGAAGAACAAACTTACTAAGTTCACAGCAACTTGGAAGGACTCAGAGTCTATCATACTCAGTGATCTATCACAGAAACAAAGAACAGAGTACCACATGTTCTCACTCACAAGTGGACCTGGAACAATTATAATACTATAAGAAAGGGATTGGCAGTAGTGGAAACTGCAGAGGATGGAGAGGAGGCGGAATGGAAACTGCCAGGGGAGGGGGGCACACCTCATCAAGTGTACCTGCATAATGAACATTTGTATACCTAGCCCTGAATTGTACCTCACATCTTAAAAATAAAAAATCTTTTTAAAAAATTTAAAAATAAATACTGTAAAAAAAAATTTTTAAACATTAAAAAATATAGTAAAGAAATATTATGTTTATATCCTTTGATCTTCTCAGTATTAGAGTGTACATCTTTTCTTTTACTTTGGAAAGTATATTTTATTTAAGTTATGAAACTCATCCATTCATACAGGCCACAAATATTTTCCTTCTTTATTATTTGCTTTGTTACTCTGTATCTTTTGTAGATATTTTCAACATTTATGTAATGAAAACCTATCAATTTTTCTTTCATGCTTTCTGCTTTTGGTAGTATACTTTTAAAGTCCTTCTCCATTTCATGATTATATAAAAACTAACATTTATTTATTTATGGTTCTCTTATGGTCTTGTTATTTTTTATTTGCCTTTACTCTTTAATCCTATCTTTTCAATTAGATTTTTTTTTTTTTCTAAGAGATGGGCTCTTGCTCTGCCACATACGCATGATTGCAGTGGCCGGATCACAACTCAGAACTCCTGGGTTCAAGCGATGCTCCCACTTTAGCCTCCCAAGTAGCTAGAATTATAAGCGCACATCACAATGCCCAGGTAACTTTTTAATATTTATTTTTTGTAGAGACAGAAACTCGCTATGTTGTCCAAGCTGGTATCAAACTCCTGGCCTCAAGCAATCCTCTTGCCTTGGCTTCCAAAAGCACTGGAATTTACAGGTAGGAGCCACTGTGCTCAGCCAGATTTTTACATTTTTTTTTTTTTTTTTTTTTTTTTTTGAGTTGGAGTCTCACTCTGTCACCCAAACTGGAGTGCAGTGGCCGCTTCCGGCCACCGCAGCCTCGACCTGCTGGACTCTGGAGATCCTTCCTCCTCAGCCTTCCGAGTAGCCGGAATTACAGGCATGCGCTACCACGCCCGGCTAATTTTTGATTTATTGTAGAGATGAGGTCTCGCTGCCCCAGGCGGGTCTCGAACCCGCGGGCTCAGGCAATCCACTCACCTCAGCCTCCCAAAGGCGTGGGATTACAGGCTGAGCCACCGAGCCCGGCTGATTTTTACATTTTTAATACAAAAATGTATTGATAAATATCTTAAAATCACGCATAATTTTTACCATGTTAACTAATTGTTTTTGTACATTTTCCTCTCATCTTCATTCATTTCATTAAAATTTCTATTTACTGAGGAGACATGGTAAGCATTTTACAAACATTATCTCTTTTAATCTACACAACTCTGTGAGTTAGAAATTATATTCCTATTTTATAGAAGAGGACACTGAGGCTGAAAGGTTAAGAACTTGTCGAAGTTAGTTTGTTAGTCAGTAGCCATTTGAACACAGCTAACCTCTACATTTATATGGATAGTATAAAATAATTTGTATTCTGCTTGTTTAACTACACATGATATTTAATATTATATTTATTCCTAAAATCATAATGTTTTAATAACAGCATATATTTAACACAGTGATATACCACAATTTAATTATTTCTTTTTATTGAAAATTTGAAATGCATCCTGGTTTTCACTGGTATGTATAACCCTGAAATGAAAATTATTATTTTTTATCTTTCTAAGTTATTTCCCTAAGTAAGCATATTATAAGGTCAAATGATGCAAATTCTTTATGTGGCTGTTAATTAAAGTATGTTAGATTGCTTTCCAAAAATGTTGCACCTGTTAGACTGATAAGGCTGTATAGACTTTTGCAGTCTCATTAACTTTAGGATGACTTTTTTAAAAATTAGATTTTAAACTTTCTAAAATCCTGTTTTCCTTTCTTCTTATAACCCAGGCTTTTTTAACTAAAATAAAAATATAGGACAGAGATTTTCTAGCACAACCCTTTATTTTATTTTGAACAAGCTGGGCATGGTGGCGCACACCAGTAGTCCCAGCTACTGGAAAGACTGAGCAGAGTGGCTCCTTCAGCCCAGAAGTTTGAGGCTGTGATGAGCCATGATCATGCCACTGCACTCTAGCCTGAGCAACAGAGTGAGACCCCCAACTCAAAAAAAAGAAAAAGAACAAAATGAGACCCGGAGATTACAAGACTAGGCTGTGTTCACCTGCCTCGCCCCATCAGAGTCAGCCATTCTAGTTATTTGTACTGGCCATAAAAACACTATGACAATCAGGCATAGTGACTTAGCCTATAAACCCAACACTTTGGGAGGCAGAGGTGGGAGGACCGCGTAGGCCAAGGACTTAGAGACTGTAGTGAGCGATGATCACACCCCTGCATTCCAGCCCGAGCTGCAATGAGATCCTGCCTCTAATACATACATACGTTTACTCTGTATATATGCTGTAAAGATGTTATGTTAGATTCCTCTCTATTACACATAATACTGAACATTTCACTTTTAGATTTCCGTACAAATTAACCAGATATTAACTTGCTGCTTCCAGTTCTGACACTAGTTATGGGTTGGGTATAATCTTAAACTCCTCTCAGAAGAATTTAAGATTTGAAGTTTCTTTATGAGAGTAAGGGGGTAATGGTTGAACGATATGCCAAACAAACTTTTATCCCTATTAAGAAATTCGCTAGCACACACGAAATGAATCAAGTTTGGATTACTGTACACACAAATCCAATTAGAGCCCTCAATCAGCAGGCCTAAAAGTAACGAAGCAAAAGACCATAGAAAAATAGAAGAAATGAATGTTTTCATACTTCTCTTTACCAGAAACACCCTCAGATCCCTTCTACTAAATATGTTCATGGGGCCAAAAACACATGACTGGCGTTGAGAGTGTGTGATCACAAGAAGGAAAGGGAAGGCAGCACGTGCCAGCAAGTGACTGAACGGGTAAGTTTGGAGCCTACTTCATACCAATAAGACAAATAATTTCTGAAATTTCCTCTCCTTCCTTCCACCAGAATAGGCTAAAGAAAATTTCGTGGCAGTAAAACCATCTGTTTACCCAGAACATTTGAACGCCATCAAGATTGTGATGACGAGAAAGCGTGCCGGGAGGTTTGCTCAAATGTCGTGTTGAGAGTCAGAGAAAATTCCCACCCGCAGCATCCAGCTCTGGGGCTCCTCACCATGTGCATCGCCTCCTCCATCCACTTCTCGATGTCCTCCGCCGGCAACGAGCACGCGCCGCCTGCCGCCGGCGTGGACGCCTCCCTCACCTCCATCCTGCAGTGGCCGCCGCTCAGAGCCAGAGTCCGCGGCGGAGGTGGAGCGCAGGAAGCGGAACGCAGGAGCGCAGGTCGCAGTTTCCGGAGGAAGTCGAATGGCAAGACACCGGGAGCGATTTCTGAACGGACCTGTGAGCTCCGGACCAGTAAGCGGCGGCGGCGCGGCGGCAGCCGCAGAAAGCGCAGCTGCTCCTCAGTAGTCCACGCCCCCTTCACGCTCCGGTGACAGTCCCTGCGGAAAGTCGCGTTTGTGATTTCTCGAGAGGAGCGAGCGAGACCACGTCGTTCCTGCCTGGTCGTCTGGGGCAGGTGACGACGAAGCGGTATCCTGGTGAACCAGCCCTTCATCCCTGGGCAGCCCACACTCCCGGGGCCTCAAGATGCTGAGGTCTATGTGGAATTTTCTGAAACGTCACAAAAAGAAATGCATCTTCCTGGGCACGGTCCTTGGAGGTGGGTGACAGCGTGCTTGGAAAGGGGCATTGGGAGAAGGGGGTGGGAGAGGTGACATTTTTCTAAAATAGGGAGAGGCCCGGCTATCCTAGTCTGGGATATGTAGAGGGAACCCCATCAACCATCGGGTGAGGAGCAGGGTGGCCAACCTCCAAGGTTCTCCCATCTCTGTATTTGGGGAATTCTCTGTACCTTTTGCCCTGCCACTGCCTCTTTGTTTCTCGCCTGTCCTCTTTCCTCATGGACCTTGGGATAACTCATTACAATTTAAGTCTATTTCAAGGCACCGTTCTGCTCTATTGCTTTCCTGTGAGATCCTTCATTTCTTTTTGGCACTCTTTGTACTTTGTCTTTTACCTTTCGTAGGAGTTTTATGATATTCTAGGAGAGTTACCTAAAGGCTGACTTCAAATGGTTTTTAATGTTAATTTGAATTTTTTGAAAACAGTACCACTGTACTGAAGTACTTAAAGATATAGACCAGACAAAGAAAAACAAGTCAGTATTTTAGATCTGTTTCTGCTATTTTAGAATACAAACTGGCAGTAAGAAAAATGCTTGAGGGATGCTGTGCAATATTCCTCAGGATCTTCAAGATTGGGCTCATTGCCCATCTAGCTGACATAATTGAGTTGCATAGGCAGAGAGGAGATTTAGAAACAAATAAGATAAAAATCTTGAGAGAATAAAAAGCTTTGTGAATTATATGAGAAGGAAATCTAGGGACTTTAACAGGAAATTTCTTTTGAACTTGATTTTTTGAAAAATATTCTTATCACTATGCTTTGGGTACACAAGTACTTAAAACTCAAGAACAGAAGTTCCCTAAAGAATTTTGTTGCTTTTCTCTTAGAATTAGGTTATATTCTATTTTCCCTAAACAATTTGAAGTTAATAGTACCCATAGAATCAATAATTCAGATGTGGTGATTCTTGAAAGTTTGAAACAGGGCTCTTGTTGATGAAGCAAGGAGAGTATTCTGATGTCTCTGAGGTCTATAACAAACTGATAATAAAATATGTAAATTTTGATCACCTTCTTTAAAAAATCTTTTATAAAAGGTAATCGCATTACTTCAGCCTCTGGTTGCTAATGTATAATTACATTATACTAAGATTACAAAGTCCATTTTTTTGTAAAAGCTAAAAATATATGTATGATGGAAGGAATAAAAAAAATATTTATATTGCTGCTATTGAAGGAATGAAAATTATCTCTTTAGCAATCTCAGAAGAAACAGGATACCTCTTCAGGCTTATAGAACAACCTAATGGTAAACTAGAAATAATAACAGGGTATAAAGAGTGTACTTAAAATGAAGAAAAATAAAGAGTATACTTAAATAATAGTTATAGATTTTTTAAAAATCTAATGAGAGCTTTATAGTTACAGATTAAGTGGAATTTTAAAAAAGGTTCAGAGAGACAAAAAGAGTTAATAATCCTGGCATTTTATATCAAAAAAGGAAGTCAGTCTGAAAAGAAAGAAAGAGTAGATGACCATGATTGGCATTTGTTTGAGCCTCATATTCTTTCTGCTTTGGGGTAAAAGTTCTATGACATGTTAGATTTTAATTAATGTAATTTAAGAAATATTTAATAATATGATTGGAAATACAATACTTACAGATTTTTAATAGTAATAGCTACTACCATTTACTGGGTGCCCACTTAATGCTGGCCACCATGCTAAGCTCTTTCTCTTCAATAACAGAGCAGATATTGTTAACATCATTCAAAAATGTGGCGACTAGAGTCCTAAGACTTTAGAAACTTGCTCAGGGCCTTAGAGTTAATAGCAGGGAAGCTAGAATTCAAACCCATCTGTGTTAGACCCCAAAGTACATTCGCTTTCCACATTATACCACTGTGTCTTCATAGACTTTACAGTCTGATAGGAAGGAAAACCAAGTGTACAGCAATTAAAATACAAAACCATAAGAGAAGTGAAAAAATGCTACACAGATCATGCAGGTAGATAGCATATGCTGTTGTAAACAATCAGGAAGAATTGCTTGGAAGAAGTGGCACATTTTGACAGGCTCGAGAACTGGATAATATATCAACATGCAAGCTTGTTGAAGTTTGGCCATTCAGTGGTGGAGAAAAAACAACAACAACAATTAAGTAAAACCTTGAGTTGTAGGCCTTCTTAAGTAGCAGTTTCTATGTCCCTGAATTTTGGGTGGGTAACTGCTTTAGAACAATTTGTACAATTTAACCAGTTTGTGAAAAGACTAGAGCAGTGGCTCACACTTTTTGATCTAAGATCTGCTTTACACTCTTAAAATTTAAGGATCGTTGTGATGTGCATGTTGCTTCAATCAAAAAAAAAATGTAAGGATCCTAAAGAACTTTCTAAATTTTGTATCAACTAATAGTTACCATATTCGAAATTAAAACAAAAAAATTTAAATATTTATTAATTTAGTGGACCTTGAACAATTATCATAATACTGTAAGAAAGGGATTGGCAATGGTGGGAAACTGCCAGAGGAGGAGGGATGGGATTGGCAGTTGAGGGAAATTGCCAGGGGAGGGAGGGGCACACCTCATCAACAAGGGTACCTGTATAATGAACATTTGTATACTTAACCCTAAATTGTACCCCACATCTTTAAAATAAAAAGTAAATATAAATAAAAAGAAAACACCAGAGGCGGTTCCACCAAGATCAGGAACAAGTCAAGAAATCATCATTATTAGTTCACATTACTAAAAATATATATATTTATTTACTTATTTATTTTAAAATAACAACAATAAACCTATTACATACTAACATAAATAACAAAAAATTAGTGAGTATAGTGGCAGTATTTTATTGGAGTCTCATATCTCTTCATTCAATCAGTTGTGCCACATATCATGCAGCCTTTAGAGTACTCCACTGTATATTCATGAGAGAATGAGAATGAAAAAGGGAAATAACATTGTAGTATTATTACAAAACAGCTTTGACCTCACTGACCCCTGAAATGGCCTTAAAGACCTCAAGGATGTCCAGGCCACCCTTTGAGAACCATTGCAGTAAAGAAAGTGTTATAGAACAGAGAGCAGCCAGATTCATACTTACTGACTTGCTGATTTCTAAAAAAGCCCAGAACATTAACCTGGATTTGTACCTTAAATCCTGTAGTCTCTGACCTCTTGACATTTTTCTTGCATTCTGTTACTCAACAAACATTTGATTGGGAGTAAGTGCCAACTCTCAACGTACTGGCCTCTGGAAACACAGGAATAAGACAATTCCTGACTTTGGAGAACTCATGGTACAGAAATGGAAATAAGTGAAAGTAGTGTGATAATAGCATAGTACAAAAATAAGGTAAGGTGTTAAGAGAGCATAGACAAGAGAAAAGCATGAAGATGTCTGACAAAGCTTCATAAGGAAGAATGTCCACTTCAATTAAGTTATAAAGCTAGCAAAGGAGAAAGGCGCACAGCAGGAATAGGGGCCAAGAGGTTCAGAGACAGTGCTTTTTGTGAATCAAAGATTATTTCACTGTGGCTGAGCAAATGAGAAATGGCAAACAGCAAATTTGGGTAAGTTGCTAGAGTACAGATTATGAAGGGCCTTTATTATCAAACCACTCTACATAATTTGGACATTATTTTTTACATCAGCACTTCTCAAACATTAGTGTGCATAAAAATCACTTAAAGAGCTTATTAAAAACAGAATCCTTTATACTAGATTCTGATTCTTTAGGTTCAGAGTGCAGTTCAAGAATTCCTAGGGGATACAGCATCATACAAGACAGGACATCTGGGGATGTTTTCAAGGAATGTCCTAAAAGGCCCCTAATTACCCCCAGGAAATTCTGATGTAAATGAAACAGGGATACCACATTAAGAAATGACGGCAGGAGAGACATGAGAATCATTTGAGGTCAGGAGTTCAAAACAGCCTGGGCAACATAGTGAGACCTTATCTCTATCAAAAAAAAAAAAAATTAACGATGCATGGTTGCGAGCACCTGTTGTCCTAGCTCCTAGGGAGGCTAAGATGGAAGGATTTGCTTGAGCCCAGCAGTTCGAGACTGTGGTGTGTTATGGTCACACCACTACACGCCAGCCTGCGCAACAGAGCAACATCTTGTCTCTAATAAAATTAGATACATTAAATACAATACATTAAAATAAAATGAAATAAAATACAATACATTAAAATAAAATGAAATGGTGGCAAGATATTGAAGAATTCTGAAAACAGGAATAGTATAGTCAGATTTATGTTTTAGAAAAATCACTTTTCGGATAGAAGATGAATTAGACAGGTGTGAGACCAGAAACAAAAGAGAAGAATTAGGAAACTGTTGATTCAGTTCAAGAGTGTGAATAATATTTAGAGTCTACATGAAAACAATGGTAAAGGAGTTGTGGAAAAGTTGCAAGATTTAGGAATTATTTCTGAAATCTTATCAGAATGTTGTAGCAGGATTTAGTGATCTGTTGAACTGGGAACAATATTAATAGATTATTTTCAAACTGTTATTGAAATTATTAATGAAGTAAAATAGTTGCATTGCAAGGATTTTCATCCAGAAAGAGAAGACTAAGAGATGGTTTTTGACACAATTAAATTATGGTAAGACTAGAAGATAATTTTGTTTTACTAGCAATGTTATAAAACTATTTTACATTTATTTTTTGAGGTATTCATCAGTGTTTTCATTATTTATAAATAAAGTCATGGCTACAAAAGGAAATTTACAGCTCATGTAATGTCAATCTGTCTTTTTACATATGAATAATTTAGACATAGAGAGAGGGGGACTTTCCCAAAAGTCGCCTAATAAGTTGGTGCCAGAACCATCAATATCTCCTGTCTTCCAGGCCAGAATTTAAACTGCCAGTCAAGTATGTAGATTGTCTTAAGCCCCATATTTTAGCTAGTAACTTCTCTGCCTTTATTCTTACTTTTCTACAGAGCCAAAACAGAATTTTTGAATTTAGGGTATTAGAACCTAGGTGAATTAGACCTTGTGTAGGACCTTAATTCAGTGCTAACTCAAGAAAAATCATTAATTGTGTGATTTTAGGCTAGTTCTCTGTATTAATTTGCTAGGACAACCATAACTAAGTTCCACAAACTGGGTGACTTAAGCAACAGAAATATATTATCTCACAGTTCTAAAGGGTAGAAGTCCAGAGTCAGGGCTTGTTCCTTCTGTGGTGTGTAAGAGAAGGATCTCCTTGTGGTTTGTAGATGACCGTCTCCCTGTGTGTTTTTAAATCCTCTTTCCTCTGCAAGTATCTGTGTCCAGGTTTCCTCTTCATATAAAAACAGTAGTCATATTGGATTAGGACCTACCCAGTGAACTCATTTTAACTTGATTACATCTGTAAAGATCTTATCTCCATAGAAAGTCACATTCTGCAGTACTAGGACTTCAACGTATGAATTTTGGGGGGTGACACAATCAACCCATAACAGTTTATTTCCTTTTTTAGTTTAGTTAGAATATACTATATTTATCAATAACAGTTACTAAAAAATTTTTATCAAATGTGTTGAGAATCTAATGAAAGCAGTTGACCTTCCTCCTAGGAAAGCATGTATGCCAATCAAATTTACTATCATTCCAGAAAAATTCTTAGCTATAAAAAGTTATCATCTCAGTGTTTGATTTTACAATATACTTTGAGAAATAGTAATCATTTTACATGTAACTTTCAATGATCTGTTTTGCAAATAAGAAACAAGTAATTTCTTCATAAGATTACTTTGTGAAATAAAGTCAGTTTCTTCACTCTTGTTGGCATAGTGGCACTATTATCGGTTTATTTAGGATTGATTGCATAAAAGGCAGCCATGAAGCCACTTACATGAACTTTTATTTGTTCTTTAAGCATGGTTGTAATATGTTTATAATACAAGAATAGCAACAGCAATAATACTTTGCGTCTTTTTTAGCGTTCCTTTGTATTGAACAGTTTTGGTTTTGTTTTTTGTTTGTTTGTTTTTTGTTTTTGAGTTGGAGTCTTATTTCGTCGCCCAGGCTGGAGTGCAGTGGCACACTCATGGCCACCCCAGCATCGACCTGCTGGTCTCAGGCAATACTTCCACCTCAGTTCTAAGTAGCCAGAACTACAGGCGTGCACTACCATGCTCTGCTAATTTTTTTTTTTTTTTTTTAGAGAGATGAGGTATTGCCAAGTTGCCCAGGTTGTTCTCAATGAACTATTATTTTTAAGAATATATAATGTCTTGTCAGTACACCTATAATATCTGTATTAGTGAAAATAATTCAGGATATGTGTTTGCTTTGCAGTTCCTAGGGAGCTATCCCCTTTCCACCTGTGATAAACAGAGCAAGTCCAATTATTTAGATCATGCACAGTTCTTAGGTTCTTTTTGATTGATACTGAGGGCCACAGGCAACTGAAAGTAAGTAAGGATTAGTTAGCCCCTATATCTTTGCTGCCCGGTTCTAATGAAGCAAGTTCTGGCACATGTAAAAACATTTGGAACCAACCCTGCTGTCCATTGAAAGTGTACCGAATAAAGAAAATGTGGTACATATACCCAATGGAGTATTATGAAACCATAAAAAAGGACAAAATTATGGATTTCACAGCAAACTGGATGGAGGTAGAATCCATCATACTTAGTGATCTATCACAGAAACATAGAACTGAATACCTCATGTTCTCACTCATAAGTGGGTCCTGAACATTTATCACAATACTACAAGGGATGGATCATTAGTTGCAGGACACTACCAGGGGAGGGAGGGAGGGGAAGGGCATATGGTATCACAAAGAGTACCTGATCCTAAACCAGGGAGAGTGAGGACCAGGTGAAGGCCCAAACGTCACTTACAGTTAGACTACTCATATACCTAATCCTGACTTGTACCCCACATCTCAATAGTAAAATTAAATTAAATTAAAAAACAAGCAGAGGTCAAACAGTAGCACAACCTGTTCTTTAAGCTCATTCGAGTCCCCATTAATCCGTCCTTTATTTGGTGCTACCACAAGACCATGTATAAAAATTTACCTGGAGCAAATACAACAGTATTCTAGCTGTAGGATTCAGCTGGCCATCTGATTAACTCAATTGACTAAAAATCCTCTGAACTAGCAGCTAAAGGTCCCAGGCTAAGTTAGTCATTCCTAAGTGTAAGGGACTTGCTACATTCATATATTCTAGTTCATATGACTATTACTAAAATGTTTTAGCTAGTCCAATTCTTGAAAACCACTAATTTAATCTATGAAAAGCCATTTCTGAGATTCATTATACTTAATTAACAAAATCTTTGATACTGGTCATAAGAAAAAGTTGATTGAAGCACTTATATCTTGGAGCGTGGCTTTTAATCAAATGCCAACTAACCATTCTGGAATGTTCACATTCCCAGTTAAGAAGACTGCCCATCAGGTATAGACCAAAATGTACACAGTAGTATCATACTGCATACACTAAAATGCATTAAATTACAGGCACTTGATACCACTTATATTTTTTTACTGTGGCATTGCAACTTAGGAATTTCTGTGCCCTCTTCCCTCTCGCTTTTCTAATTAAGTTACTAGTCTTTAGATCTAAGTTTCATTCTCTATCCTTTTCTTAGACGGGGAGATTTTTCTAACACAAGGAGGGATAAATGCACATCTGTCTGACTACCTACCGTTCTTTCATTTTTCCTTTTAAAATGTGTACCTTATATTTTTTAAGTATTTTGTGTTCATAGAAGAAAATATGGAAAATATAGAAAAGAAAACAAAAAAATGTCCTGCTATCCCACCATTCAGCAATGATCATTGCTTATTATATGTCAGAAGTTCAAACCCATCTATTTTTCTGTATCTATTTCTGTGAAAGAAAGAAACAAACTCCTGGGGTCTTATTTTATCACCTAACAGTATAACATCAATATTTCCTTGAATCATTAACTATTTAGCAATGTGGTTTTTAATAACTGCATAAGATTCCATTATATGGCTAGACCATAATTTATTTAAATAATTCTCTATTGCTGGACATTTAGAATATCTCCAGTCACTATTAAAGGCACTGCCAGACTTTTTAGATTCAATTCCTTTCTACATCTTCAGGCCTAGTCTTTCTCACCCATCATTTCCTCTGTCATTTGCTGTTAAAATGGTAGTCTTTAAGTTAGTTTTACATAATTCTTTAATTCAGGTTTTTTAAAAATTGTAATTTTTAGCTTTTCATTAATATAAGTCTTATAATTGAGTAAAACAAGTTAAAAATACTGTTTGGAATTTTTAGCACTCTAATGTTTGCTTATTTTTTAAAATGTTTTTAGGAGTGTATATCCTGGGGAAATATGGGCAGAAGAAAATCAGAGAAATACAAGAAAGGGAGGCTGCAGAATATATTGCCCAAGCACGACGACAGTATCATTTTGAAAGTAACCAGAGAACTTGCAATATGACAGGTAAGACAAAGAGAAACATTTATACATATATAAAGTTGTTTGATGATTTGTGTTAATTTGCATACCTCCAGGATGCAAATTTAGAGGAAAAGGCAGAGGAATAATGGTAACTCTAGCAAGTATTTGCATACAAAATGAAACTTACCATTTTAATAAGAATTTTTAAAATCAATATAGATTAATATTAGTATTTGTTCATTCGCTGTATTTATTCGTTCAGCAAATACTTATGGTGCCCAGTACTAGGAAAGCAGGAGGAGTTGAACAATATAAAAAAAATTCCCAACTTTTGGAGTTTATATTCCAGTGAGAGGGAAAGATGATAAACAGCAAGTATGTAACTTTAGACAGTGATGGCAGTTATACGGAGAATCACGCAATGTACAAGGTAGTGATGCTCTTGAGCACAGGACAGTCAGGAGAGTTAGGTTTCTTTGAGGTAACATTTGAATATAAACTAAATGATACCCTGCAAAATGCCTGAGGTGGGAACAAGCTTTGATCATTTAAGAAACCGCAAAAAGATCATGTAGCTAAAGCAGATCGATGGCTGCAGAAATAAAACTGGTCCCGTTGGGTCAGGGTAAGATGGTTAAAGAGTCATAAGTTTGTTGAATTTTCAGTAGGCAACTACAGACCTGTGAGTCTGCCACAGTAGTCTATGCTCAGTCAGTGCTAATTAATGGCAGTCATTCTGGAGGAATGCCACAACAAAATCAACCTGCCCACATTTGAAGGGAACAAGGTATTATGTTCCAACCATTCTAACTCCTTGAAGAATTAGTTCTCAAATCCACATCAAACCTGTTTTTCTTTTTTATTTTGTAGCTTAATCTTTTCTCTAACATTTCTTTCAAAAAGAATTTAGAAAGAATTTATAAAAGTGCATTCTTGTTCAATTTTACAAGTCGAATTTTTCTCAAAGTTGAAAGGACTTTATTTGTTCACTTTTCTTATTTTACTTGAGGTTGAGATCAAGATGGTTAAGAGGCACATCTAAACTTACAGCTGGAGTATGATTTTTTAATATTTAAAATAATAACACTCAGAAAAATACCTCCATTCTATAAAGCAAATAGTAATCATAGATACAGTATATATTGACAATTCTCAAAAGGTGCAGTAAGAGCACAGCTCTCAGATGAGGCAGATCTGGCCCAGTTCTCAACTTCCCTTGTATTATCTGTGTGTTTTTGGACCAGTCAAATTTCAAAAATCTTTGTAAAATCATATAGCCTTCCCTATAAAATGAACACCATAAAATCCACTTCATAAGTGTTTTGTGAGGCTGTGATGAGGCAATGCACATAAAGTACTTAGCATATAATAAATACTCAGTAAATAATAACTTTTTACAAATTATGTAATTTTTTAAAATTGACATTCAGCATTCAATGTAGTGGTGCTGCTTAGGACTTGTAATGAATTTTTGGAAAACAGTCCTTTCCTGTTGCTACTCAGAATTTCAGAAAATAGAAAAAGGCAGCTGCTGAGGTCCCAAAATGCATCTCAGTTTAGCATGGACCTTTGTGTCATTTGGGGTTCCCTCTGAAGTAGATGCCAAGATGGGATTAGATGGGCCAGAGATCTACTGGGGGAAATGCCTGTCAATAAAGGGAAAGGGAAGTTAAAGTAGCCACGGGAAGCCTTTAGGCCACCATGCAAGTCTGAGACTTGTGAACAGAATGAGAGAAGGAAGGAAGATTAGGTAAAAAGAGTCTCAGAAAGAGTTTCTAAGAAAGTTTTGGCAGGTCAGTGGGGAGTCTGCATGCCAAAGTTTCTGGTAAGGGAGACTTGCAGCAATAGACCTGCCTTAGTGTCTCTACCGGAGCGCTGTCACTGGTTGTGAGCAATGCAAACGTGGTGATATATCCAGAGAGATGGCTACTGGGGCTGTCAGCTAACTGTGCTCCTCCCAGCACAAGTTGTGGGTCACATATTTTCGTGACTCTCGCAAACCTCGGATGAACAAATAGCTGACTGTAGGCAATTAAAAATAAAATATGGTGATCACTAGGAGCCAAAATATTAGTTCACTGAAAAACTTTCCAAATTAGCTTTCTAATATTCATGGATAGTGAGATTACAAAAATGATTAAATTTCTGTCTTTTTGGATAAGATGTAATGGATATAACAGAAAAACATTAATACTTTCGGGTAAATATAACTAGTTTTCTTACCCAAGATGTTTTCCTTTTTAGATTGTGGTGTTTATGATCTCTTGATATTTTTTCATTTTGTTATTGTTACTTATTTAGTGTTAGAAACTCCTTTTAAATGTTTATACGTGCATTTCTCCAAAATTATTACATGTGTAGAGCCATAAATAAAATAGCTCCTAAAAATTACGTGCAATTCTTTTTTCCATAGAGTACTATTTCTCATTTCATCCTCACATTTTTCCTGGGAGTAAAAGACAAACAACACCATTGACAAAACTAAACCTCAGCAGCTCTTAATTCTTAGCTCAGCGCACTTTTGCCCAGGTTATAATAAATGTTTATTGCTTTTTAGTCTTTAATAAGTAAACTTCTAAAATTAGAAATGAAATATGAAGCAAAAAGTATAGCCAAGAATAAAAATGTTACTTTTGATCATTTTCATTGTATCAGAAGTAATTACTTATTGTTAAAAAATTTGGAGAGTACAGAAAAGAAGAATTATTCATAATCCATAGCCCAAAGAACACCACCGTTAGCGTATAGGGATAATTCCTTTCATTCTTTCTTCTGTATGTACTTGTTTATATTGCTGTGACTTATATATATATATAATTTTGTTCTCTTGACATAAGCAGATAAATGATTTATTAGTATATAAGTTTTATGTTATTATTATTAATAATAGTAATTTGAATTCTGTAGCCCTGACCTTTCCTTCCAACTCTTGCTAGTTGCTAGCCCTATCATGTAGCCTAAAACAGTGCATGTTTATCACTGAGGGCAGTCATATCACTAATGATATTTTAATTTTCTGTTTATATGGCAGTGCTGTCCATGCTTCCAACACTGAGAGAGGCCTTAATGCAGCAACTCAATTCTGAGAGCCTCACCTCTCTACTAAAAAACAGGTAAATGCAAGTGACAGCATTTTTTGTTTATGTACTGCACTTGAAGACTGATATAATCTTGTAAAAGTCTTTGTTTTCTTATTTTTCTTTCTAATTAAAGCTTATAACATAGAGACTCAGAAAAAATATTCACTGACTATATCTTGAATCCATATTTAATTTTGTCTACTTATGTATGTTCTACTTTGTTGCAGAAAGTAGGTCAACAACATTTGTATTCATTGATTTTTATACAAGTAGATGGTATATCACTTTGAAATTATTCAGAAATTTAGTTATTGAATACTTATGAAATGTATTTCCAAACCAGGTACAGTGAAGCTAACAAAGTTATACTAAATATTGTGCTTCTTAAAGAGTTTACAGAGTAATAAATAAAGCATGTTAACATACATTTTAAGTAAATAAGTCATATAAAACTTATATTTTAAATAAAAACGAAGTACAGATATAACATGAGCACAAAATACTAATAATTTACATTACCATGACAGATTGCTATTGACAAAGCACTTTAACGTATATGACTTTGCATATGAAGTGCAGTATTTGTTAGCATATTATAATTTGATGTGATGATTTATACATTTAAGAAGACTACCCGAAGAAATGGCTTCTTATTTTAATGAGTAAGATGGGGGGAAATGGTTTCACTAAATAAGTTTAATCATTGTAGCCTTACTAAAAGAGTCACTTGCCTTGTATCACCCTTCAGACAGCCAAGGGGAAAGTAATGCTGTTTCCAGAGTACCTCACTATGCCAGGCCTGGTGCTGGGTGCTGGTTGTCTTCCGTGTGGGCTCCCATTTAATTTACACAATATCTCTGTGAGGCAGATATTAGCAGATATCATCTCCATTTTACAATAGGAGTTTTGTGCTCAGACAGATTAAATAACAAGCTGAAATTTTTTTGAAAAAATGTTTATTATATTCAGAGAATACTTTGTAAAATAACAATAGATTTGTGTACATGAGCTTTTTAAAATCCAATTAAAATATAATGCTGGTAATAATGGTTTTTCTCCTTTTTATCATTTTATCATGTTATCATGTTATCAATGTTATCATTCTGAGAGGTAGACAGACCTTCATTCCTTCTTACAAACACAAAGTTTAGCTTACAAATTAGTTTATATTAATTATATGAAGAAGAAACATATGAGCAAATTGCTTTCAGTCAAATAAATATTTAATTACCACCTATGTGTATGTACATAGGGATTGAAAAGAAATAGGTTTTAATTGCCTTGCATTTCAGTCTTAACAGGAAAGCAAGACAAATAAAATAAGTAGGATTTTTATAAAAGCAATGTAATAACAGAACATAATAATCATAATAATATGAGGGCATTCTTACTTCATGGTGAATGAAGTTTCCTGTTCCTTTGTTCCATGTGCTTTGGGAGATTCATGATAATTAAGCTGTCTCTTTTCCTTCAAGAACTTGTCATTGAAAAGAAGTACACTAAATAAATCATTATAATTCAAGACATATTATGTTTAGTGCTGTGATTTAAGTAAAAGTAAAATGTGGGAAGATAGAAAAAAAACAAAAGGAATTAATTTTGAAGGACAATTCTGTACAGCTTTAAAGAAAAGGTATGATTCCCCTTTTCTTACTACACAGGGAGGAAAGTATCTTCAATTCTGGATGTGCCACAGTTCTCCTCATTCACTTTTTCCTCTTTAAATATCTCAAATATTTTTTCTTGGCTTTCTTTTTATTTGAAATTTCTGTTTGCAATTTGGTGGGGGTGAGGAAATGTCCGTTTGAAAGGGCTTAAGGCCTTACAAAGTAGAGTAAATAAGGCTTCCAATCTTATGACTGCTCTGGTTTCAGTTAAGCCTATCTAGTAAGTTAGTTCTCTCTTTAAACTAAGTGTGATAATTACTAATCAGAAATAAATGATTTGATAGTCTTATTTTATTGTTTTTATAATAGCAAATAATAATAGCAAATACTTGGCATTCTTATTGAGGACTGATAATGACAATGAAGTTTCAGTGGCAAAAAACATATATATAGGAAAAATCAATATATATAGGGTTTGGTACTAGCTATGGTTTCAGGCATCCACTAAGCGTCTTAGAACATATCCCCTGAAAAGAGGGGACTACTGTACTACTATGGAATGATCTCCACAGGATATATTTCTGTATTTTCAAAAAAGTAAAGGAAAAAAGTGTATATAATATGCTTCTGCTTGAAGATTAAAAGAAGATCCCTACCTATCTAAATGGATCAAAGACCTAAACTATAAGAACCTTAGAAAATGCAGGAGACACCCATATGGAAATTGGAACTAGCAACCAATTCCTGATCAAAATCCTAAGTGCCCAAGCCATAAGAGATAAGATAGATAAGTGGGACCTCATCAAACTGACAAGCTTCTGCAAAGACAAAGAAACTATTGAGAGAGCAGGGAGACAGCCTACAGAATGTGAAAAAATATTGACCAACTCGTATATCTGACAAAGGCCTAACATCTAGGATCTACAAGGAACTCAAACATGCCAAAAAGAAAAAAACAAATAGCTCCATTACAAAGTGAGCAAAACATATGACTAGACACTTCTCAGAAGATGACATACAAGCAGCCAACAGATACATGAAAAAATTCTCAACCTCACTAGTCATCAAAGAAATGCAAATTAAAACCACACTGAGATACCACCTAACTCCAGTCAGGATGGCCATCATCATAACTCAAAAAACAACAGATGCTGGAGAGGATGTGAGGAAAAGGGAACACTTCTACAGTTGGTGGAGGCTTATGCTAGTACAGCCTCTGTGGAAAACAGTGTGGCGATTTCTAAAAGATCTAAAAATCAACCTCCCATATGACCCACAATCCCCCTACTGGAAATATACTTTAAGGAACTCAAATCACTCTGTGTAAAAGATACCTGCACATGCATGTTTATTGCAGCATTCACAAAAGCAAAAACATGGAACCAACCATGCTGCCCATCGAAAGAGGACTGCATTTAAAAAATGTGGTATATATACACGATGGAATATTACACAGTCATAAAGAAGGACAAAATTAGCCAGGCTCGGTGGCTCAGCCTGTAATCCCGCGCCTTTGGGAGGCTGAGGTGAGTGGATTGCCTGAGCCTGCGGGTTCGAGACTCGCCTGGGCAGGCAAGACCTCATCTCTACAATAAATCAAAAAATTAGCCAGGCATGGTAGTGCCCGCCTGTAGTTCCAGCTACTTGGGAGGCTGAGGTGGAAAGATCGCCGGAACCCAGCAGGTCGAGGCTGCGATGGCTGGGAGCGGCCACTGCACTCCAGTCTGGGCGACAGTGAGACTCCAACTCAAAATTATGAACTTCACAGCAACTTAGACGGACTTAGAGGCTATAATACTGAGTGATCTATCACAGAAACAAAGAACCACGTATCATATGTTCTCACTCATGAGCAGACCTTGAACAGCTATCATAATACTATAAGAAAGGTATTGGTAGTAGTGGGAAACTGCCAGGAAGGCACACCTCATCAACAAGGGTAGCTGCATAATGAACATTTGTATACCTAACCTTGAATTGTACCCCACATATTTAAAATAAAAATAAATTTTTAAAAATATATGCTTCTGCTTATCTAAGGGGGCAGATATTAATATACAGAAGGTGTCAAAAAATGTATACACATTTTAAGAAAGGCAAAAACTGTATTAATTGTAATACTCAATATATACCAACAACAAAACATGAACAAAACAAGTCACGTTTGACTTCTGCAATTATAAGAGGTGCTCAAAGTGGTACCATCAGCCACTTCTGATTACAGTGAGCTACTGCTTTAGCAACATTGACCAAAGTGTTCATTTGTATTGCTGCACATGCTGTTTCAGTTTCTTCCCAAAGTACCACCAGTGTAACTGGTTTTCTACAGTACACCACATCCTTTTATATACCCCATGAGTAGAAGTCAAGGGTTGTTAAGTCAGGAGAACGTGGGGGAAAATCAACTGTACCTTTTCATCCTATCCATTGTTTTGGCAAATTCTCATTGAGGTAAGTTCTCACATTTCAGTGGAATGCAGTGGGATGCTATCTTGTTGGAAGTAAAATTGATTATTCCCAAAAAGCATACAAATTGCAGGTAAAATGGTTGCATGTAGCACGTCAGGTACACTTGACCAGTAACGACACCTTCAAAAAAGAGTGGTCTAATTAGTCCCCTACTGACAGTCCGTAACAGACTTGAGGCCCAGTAAATTGACATTTTTCCCCACATGAATGTGTAGATTTTCTGCAACCCAGTGCACTCATTTATGTCAGTTCACTGTTCCACTGTGCTTCATCAGACCAACTATTTTCTGTAAACTCCTCATCCTCTCATACCATGTTTCGGAACTACTCATAACACTGTACCCTTCAATCAGGGTCTTTTTTTTCCATACATGTAGTCTTGTGATGAAAACTTTCCAGTTTGCTGTTTTAAGAATGCATCATAAGCTTGTTCTGCTAACTCCTGTCTCACGTATGCATTGTTTGGTAGACTTCTGTGGTGAGCACAGAAGCTATTCCAACACCATAGCAGAGGAAGCAGGACTTATTGCTGTGTGAGGCTTCCTGACTCTTCCCTTGTGCACATTACACACAGTGCCATACATCTCAGACTTATCATGAATGCATGCAGTTGTTAGGCGTGTTGGAAGTTCTCTTGCATACTCATACCTCCATTGTCATTGTATTTCCACACATTCTCGAATTCAAATACCACTACAAAATGGTTGTGTGCTCCTCAAACAACAACTGTGCTCCCACCATTTTCTTTGACTGTCCTGTCTGCTGCATGGTGATGCAGCATGGTGATACATTTATAATGCCATCTTTTCAACCAACATCATACTTTACATTGCTACCGTAATTCAGTTCAACTTTGAAAAGTAATTCATAGATAACATCTCTTAAAATTTGTATACATTTTTTGGCACTTCCGTTATATACGTATTTTCTTATACAAAGCAAAACAGCAGAAAGTTAAAACATTTTTTAAAATAGTCACCTATGAAGAAGAGAATAAAGGGGCATGAGAACAGACTTCTTTGAACAAACTGTGTTAAGAATGGCCATCATTAATAAAACAAACAACAACAGATGCTGGTGAGGATGCAGAAAAAGGGACTGCTTCTACACTGCTGGTTTGAATGCAAACTAATTCAACCTCTATGAAAAACAGTATGCCGATTTCTAAAAGAACTAGAAATTGACCTTCCTCATGACCCAGCAATCCCACTGCTGGGAATATACCCAGAAGAGCTCAAAGCATTCTACAAAAAGATACCTGCATGTGCATGTTTATTGCATCACTATTCACAATAGCAAAAACATGGAACCAACCATGCTGCCCATCAAAACTGGGCTGAATAAAAAAATGCGGTACATATACACAATGGGATATTACACAGTTTTAAAGAAAGACAAACATGTGGACATCGCAGCAACTTGGATGGATTTAGAATCAATAGTACTCAGTGATCTATCACAGAAACAAAGAACTGAGTACCACATGTTCTCACTCATAAGCAGACCCTGAACATTTTCCATAATATTATAAGGAATTGGCAGTAGTGGAGTATTGCCAGGGTTGTGGGAGAAGGAAACCACAACATCAATAAGTGTACCTGATCTCAAACCAGGCAACATGGGGACCAAAAGGAGGCCCAAACTTTACCTGTACGATGCCCACTTGTATTCCTAATCCTGAATGGTACCTGACATCTTTAAAATAAAATATAGTAAAAAGAAAAAAAAAGGCCAGGCTTGGTGGCTCAGCCTGTAATCCCAGTGCTTTGGGAGGCTGAGGCGAGAGGATTGCCTGAGCCTGCGGGTCCGAGACCCACCCGGGCAACTTGGCGAGACCTCATCTCTATGATAAATACAAAAAACTAGCTGGGCGTGGTAGCTCACGCCTGTAGTTCCAGCTACTTGGAAGAGCTCAGCAGGTTGAGGCTGTGGTGACCGGGAACGTGCCACTGCACTCCAGTCTAGACGACAGAGTGAGAATCCAATTCAAAAAAAAAGAAAAAAAAATAGAATATACTCTGTTGTGTAAATTTATCTTTGGGACCACATAAATATTTTATATCATTATAAAACTATATTTAATGTTTTTTAAAGGCCCAAAAATTGATAGTACAATAAGATAAACCGAAAATGATTCTCGTGGTGATATAACCACAAAGACAGAAACTATAAATTACTTTAATACAGAAGTTTGACGGTATATCTTTAGTGGTACATATACTTTTTGCACACATCGAATTGTGCAAAAACAAAAACTTTAAACTCTTTTCAATACTGTTACTGTTCTGAGACTGTAGTATGTATATGGAGTGAGAGATGAAGCAAATTAGTAATAATATTATTTTCACCTATTTTTAGTATAGGCAAAAAGAAATACAGATGCAATCAATGAGATTAAGTTAAAAACTCGGCGAATGATTTTCAATTAGAAGTATCAGTATGAATGTATGATATATTATCTCTTTAATTATATGTACATGTAAATAAATACACATACTAAAGTCTTATAAATGATGGCCTATCCAATAGCAATGAACATCCTTAATTGAAGAGTTTGGTCTTTAACTACCATTTATTACCACAAAAACCCAGGACTCTTATTAAAAATGTGTGATTTCCAGTCTCCAGCAAGAATTAAACAAAATAAACTTCGAACAACTTTTGTGTCAGAAACTGTGGAAGCTATCAAAAGGTAATAAAGGATTGTGTAAATCAAAAGGATTCAGGAGCCAACTTTAGTAGTCTTCCAGTGGTCAAAGATGATCAATTTGAAGTTCAGTATGGATTATAACTGCAATGGGTTGAAAAACATGAAATGTCTGTGTAAATGCCTATGTTTATAATGATACTGATGATAAAACAACACCTCATTACTTACCTTTGAAGGATTACAGGACCTACTTCATTATTTGTAAAACAGTAAGTTAGAGAAAGAAATAAACATTGTTTCTGCTTTTCCTGTACAATTATATAATACATATGTGCATAACACTCAAAAAGAAAAAGACTAGATGAACATATTCCAGTGAAAGTGGTTGTTATCATTGGTTACTGGAATTGCAATTGTTTTTTACTATACGAGTTTTGTTTTCTTCAGTTATCCTCTTTTTTTAAAAAATTAAATATAGATCTATAAAGATCAAAGTTTTCTATTACATTATATTTATCTGTGTTTTCTGGTTTTTCTCTTTAGGCCTTCAAATAAGCTAGAAATATGGGAGGATCTGAAGATAATAAGTAAGTTAGCATATTCTTTGTGAACAGCCCAACATCCTTAAAATATTTATAAAGGGAAATTTTTATATGTAATTATGTGAATGACTCTTCTTTACCTGCCTCATAGAATTGTTGTTGGGATTAAATTGAGTAATATTCATTAAGCAAGTAGACCAAATATCTGGTCATAGAACGTACTCAGTAAATGTTGGTGGCAATGGCAGTACTATTATTTTTATTGTTATAATGGTGGTAAGTAAAATTGTCTTAGACTACATATACCTATATTACTATTGTATTTTAAAGAAAATTTTTATTCCACCCCAGATAATAAATTTACCTTGATATTGTATGCAAACTTTTATTAGTAATAAAAATTTGAAACGGAGAGCTGCCCCAATATTTGCTCCTGTCTCAGAGCTTCTTACTACTAGTTGTTCCCATCCCTTCAACTAATCCTTGTCAACAGAATGGCACGTAAGCCTTAAACAAATTAAACCTCTCTAATTTCCTATATTTCCTTTCAGCGATTGCACTTTCTCACACTCCTTATAATCAAGATTTCTACACTCCCTCCTTCTCTTCTTCACTCCCACTCACTTATAGCCTAGCTTAATGCCTGGCTTCCACTCCTGTCTCCACCCAAGCAGATACCAAGCATCAGTAATAACTTCTGTGTTACCAAATCCTCTGGACATTTTCCACTTACTGTACCTCTTGGCAGTAATCAACACCTTTGCTCCACTGTTTTGAACACACTGTCCTAAGCTACTGTGAAGCCTAGACTCCAGGTTTTCCCGTCTTTCTGTATCTTCCTCCAGTCCTTGAAAAGGCTTGTCCTCCTTGACCTGTCCTTGAAGGCTAGAGTTCTTTTGTGCTTAGCCCTCTTCTCTTAACTTGAAACTGACTCCCTTGATAACTAAGAGTTCTGAGGCTGCAATTATTTGTGCCTTCTGATCCTTCCTTGTTTTCTTTTCTAAGCTAATAGTATAACTTCTTTCAACTAATATATTTTTTGCTTATTGTTTCAATTAAGAGATCATACCTAATTTACATTAAACAACTTGTTAGAGACTGATTATGAAATATTTTGAAATGGTACATTTTTGTACTTTAAACAGCTATATATATGTTTTTTAAAAAACAACCACAGGGATGCTTCATGATTTTGCACACTTGTGTTTTAATAACAGTACCAAATGGTTTTCTTTTCTCTATGAAGGTTTCACAAGAAGTATTGTGGCTGTGTATAGTACTTGTATGCTGGTTGTTCTTTTGCGAGTCCAGTTAAACATAATTGGTGGATATATTTACCTGGATAATGCTGCAATTGGCAAAAATGGCACCGTAAGTTCAGTAGTCTTACATAGATATTGTCCTTTCTTTCAAGTGGTTCAAAGTTTAACTGAATTTTATTTATACTGATGGTAATTTCTCTAAAATAAATACCTTTATATTTTATGTGATTGTGAACTTTTACTATTATGATTCCTTTATATATATATTTTGAAGCTAGACTTCTTGTTATGATAAAGAATATTACTTTTCCTATCATTTCAGAACCTGAAAAATCTCAGTCCAAGTTACACTGAAAATATTACTTATTTACTAATTTAAAACTTGGATAATTTAACCTCATTTCTATTTTGTACAGACAATTCTTGCTCCCCCAGATGTTCAACAGCAGTATTTATCAAGTATTCAACATCTCCTTGGAGATGGTAAGATTCTTATTTGTGCCCTGTATGCAAATTTTAATTCATTAATTTGTATTATTGAGGAACTTTTTAAAAGAGCAAGACTTTTAAGTTTGTTTTCCTTTAATAGGCCTGACAGAATTAATCACTGTCATTAAACAAGCTGTGCAGAAAATTTTAGGAAGGTAAGGAATTTTTCTTTGACTTTTCTGACTTCCTGATTTGGATGAATAAAAGAAAATTTAGAATAGTTCTAGTGAAGTTGGCGAACTAGACGAGTGGTGGTTTGTGAAACTCTTTGTAATCTAATCAGATACTACCCTGAAGTATTGCATTGTGGCATCCATTTTCTTCATTGATATCAAACTTTTTATACTGAGGGGAAATTTTTAATATTTCATTGTTTATTGATTTCCAAAGAAATTAGAAATATCTGCGTCATGATATAAAAGATCTACTTTAAAATCTGCTTCTGAGGCTTTACCTCCCACTTACACTAGTAATATCTATAATTGCAATAGGAATTTTCTTGTGAAATCTGCGGAAAGATTTTTCTTGGCTCTGTAATGACCCCTAACTAGTTTCTGATTTCTTAATCCATTTTAGTTGAGTCAGCAGTTTCAGGGTTGACCAGATGAAACAGGATATAGTAGCCTATTAAGAGTGTGTACAGGATGTGTTGCGTAGTTTCAATTTATTCCAATTCCCTTTCCTCTGTTTCTAGTGTTTCTCTTAAACATTCTTTGTCCCTTCTGGACTTGGAGCAAAGCCTAAAAGAAATCAGAAATCTCGTTGAGCAGCATAAATCTTCTTCTTGGATTAATAAAGATGGATCCAAATCTTTATTATGCCATTATATGATGCCAGATGAAGAAACTCCATTAGCAGTTCAGGTGCTTAATTCATAACCATTTAACCAAACCAGTTTATTCTATATTTTTAAAATGTTACTCTGTCTTGAAATTTTGATTTCTGAATCTCTTGAAAGGTGATTGAAAGATATATATTTGAATAATTTAATAAAGCCTCATTAATTTAGAAAACAAACTGCACATATAACTGATTTCTAGTAGCACCACTTGTAGTTTCAAATATTCAGCACATTGCTGTTGAGTGTTACTTATGTGACAGTGGATATTATGATGTATGTTAGGGATATAAAATGAGTAAGTCATGTTCATTACACTTAGAGAACTAGGGCGATAAATTCAGTGAGTGTGGCTAGAGCATATTTTTTATCAGATCAGGTAGCAGAACATAAAGCTAAAGGTCAGGGCAGGATTGTCAAAAGCCAAGATAAGGAGTCTGACCTTCAATTTGTAGACAAAGTAAGGTAGATTTTAACCAGGCCAGTAGCACAATCACACTTTCTTTTTAAAAATAAATTAATGATGGCAGTATAAAAATGGACTGAAGGAAGTTGTAGTCATCCAGTTGAGAAATAAAGCCTAATCTGATAATGATTAACTGTGGTATGTAGCAAATACTGGCGTGTGCTGCACAATTATTGTATAAATTATTCATTGATGAAGAATAATGAAAATGCCAAAGATTGCAGTTCATATAGCTCATTTCTAAATTAGTCATTTTTCATTACTCTGCTGGATTGTACCCATTCTTCGCAGTTGAGAGAAGAATCGTTCACATTTGACAACTGGAGAAGCCTTAAAACAGAGGTCCCTTTGTGATTCCTTAGTGTGGAGGTCCAGTTAGGACAAGGTGCCATGTATTTATTGCCTGCAGGTTTTCTCCTTTCCTATAGACCCCAAAGATGAACTAGTTTGGGTGCTGAGAGACCCTACATTGTGAGTAGGATGAAAAACACACCAAAAGACCCCCAAAATACAGTTGCATCCCATTTAAGTATAAAGACTAAACCGATCAAGCAGAACGGATGGAACAGGATGAACGAAACAATAGAAAACTTACAAATTAGAATCTTAAGGAGATGCAAGAAGATCATTTAAAAAGGTTTCTGGAACTGTAAAACAATTTACAAATTTTTAAATTCCAACAGTGGAACTAAAAAAAGAAAACAATTCAAAGGAACAGGTGAAGAGAGAAATGATGGACCAAGTCTCAATGAGCTGAATTAAAACCTAAAACTTCAAATTGAAAGGTCATACAGAGCCTCACACTAGATTGATGAAAAAAGACACACACATATACTGATAAAATTTCTTAGCAAAAAAAAAAGAAAGAAAGAAAAAAGCACAAGAGGCCGACATGAGAGGATTGCTTGAGGCCAGGAATTTGAGACCAGCCTGGGCAACATAGACCCCATTTCTAAAAAAAGAAAAGAAAATCCCAGGCCTCTACAAACTCAAAGCCTATTTTTTTCTTTGTCTATATATATGTGAAAAATCTATCCAAGAGGGGCCAGATAAGCAATGATCTTAACAAAGATATTTTTACTTTGACTCATGTTTTAAATAATACTTACCTATGTATATAAACCTTTATGAGTTTTTTGAATTTAACATGTTTTGATTATTAATAGAATGTAAACTTTTAGATTTCCTGAACTCTTGAGTTTATGAATCTGACTAGTTTCATTTTAAGCTGTGCTAATACTTGAAACCCTGAAGTATGGCATTTTAATTTTATAGGCCTGTGGGCTTTCTCCACGAGACATTACCACTATTAAACTTCTCAATGAAACTAGAGACATGTTAGAAAGGTAAGTATATCACAACTAACAGAAAAAAAGTTTGTATTTTGAATGTACTTTTTAAGTTTTTCTTGAACAACATATTGTGTTAAAATTAAATTCTGAATCTAGACTGAGGTGGGAAAATTGCTTGAGCCCAGGAGTTCAAGAGCAGCCTAGGCAACATAGCAGGACCTCATATCTACAAAAAAACCCCCAAAAATCAAAAAATTAGCCTGGCGTGGTGATGTGTGCCTGTAGTCCCAGCTACTCGGGAGACTGAAGAGGAAGGTTTGCCTAAGTCCATGAGGTCAAGACGACAGTGAGCCATGATCATGCCACTGTACTCCAGCCTAAGTAGCAGAGTAAGACCCCAACTCAAAGAAATAATAAATAAATAAATGTTGAATCTATTTCCCTGCCTTTAGATGGAATTTTCTATCTAAACTGGAGAGAAGCAGGAATTTTTTAATTTTTTTTTAAGATACCCATTCCTTGCCCACCCAATTTCCTGGCCTACAAGTTTTGATATACTAGTTGAGAAACTGGAAGATACACAGCATTTATATTTTGAAAAAAACTTTCCAGGGTAATTCTGGCACACCCCACGTACACTAAGTGCTCAACGACTAGCACTGAAAACACACCCACGTAGTCACCAGAAACTGAAATTGTAACCTCAGCAGATTCCAGGCTACCAACTTGAAGTCATTGAATACCAAGTTGGAGACTTAGGAAGAGTTACTCTTTCAAGCCAGCACTAAGCCAGCTCCAGCTAATCCTCAAGTATTATAGGTACATACCTGCACATGCTTGTATGTACACACACACAAACACACACACGCTCCACCTTAAGTACTACTCACACTGACTAAGCCTTTTAGGACAGATGTTATGTTCATAAAAGTTTCCAGTGATGAAAGTTTTACATATTCCCTAAACTGAGCATTGCTATTTTAAATCAACCAAAAGAAAGTCAGAGTATTACAAATGGGAGAAGCACCAGACTATATATTAGAAGACCATACAACCTAGCTTCTGTTTACTAGCTGTTCAACCTTAGCTGAGCAACTTAAACTCTTTGAGGTCATTTTATCATTGTAAAATATGAGTAGTAATACCTGCTCTACCCACTTTATTTTTATTTTAAGTGATAAAAATCTCAAAGCAACTCCATGTAAGTTAAAGCTACTATATACCTCCCTGGGGTAATTTAAGCCTATTTTCTCTATTTCTGTTTTCTGAGAAAATGATGCCACCTACTTATAATAATTTTTCATTATCTTGAAGAAAATAAGTAGACTGTTAGGATAACTCAACTACTCAGTCTACTATCTGAGTTAATCGAATTTTAGTCCTTTGTCTTCCTATAATAGTAATCTCCACTTTTTTTTCTTATTCACATTTCCACCAAATCACTCCCTAAAGCTCAGTAATCTTTTGCCATATCTAGTGAATTCATAATGTTCATCTTACTTGACCTTTCTTTGGTATTTTACACCATTAATAAGCCTTCCTTGAAATTCTTTTTACATGTGACTTTCAAGACAGTGTTTTTCTCCCAACTCTCAGATTATGTCTTCTTAGGTTCTTCTAGCTCTGTCTTTCCTGTAAACCTGAGTGTTTCCCAAGTATTTATTCTTACTTCATCTACAACCAAGCCGGGCTCGGTGGCTCAGCCTGTAATCCCGCGCCTTTGGGAGGCTGAGGTGAGTGGATTGCCTGAGCCCGCGGGTTCAAGAACTGCCTGGGCAGGCGAGACCTCATCTCTACAATAAAATCAAAAAATCAGCCGGGCGTGGTAGCGTGCGCCTGTTATTCCGGCTACTCGGAAAGCTGAGGCGGAAGGTTCGCCGGAGCCCAGCAGGTCAAGGCTGTGGTGGCCGGGAGCAGCCACTGCACTCCAGTTTGGGCAACAGAGTGAGACTACAACTCAAAACAAACAAACAAACAAAAAAACACTTCATCTACAACTGCCCCTGGATTTACTCTTACTACTGTAACTTCTCTCTGTATGCTAATGAATCTTAAATTATAGCCCTTGTCTTCCACTCTCAGGACCTGGTCTAGATTGAGATATCTACATTTGGAAGATGGAACTGATTTGTTCATGTATTGCCTATCTATGATATACTAGGTTCTGTTCCAGATGCTAGATCTTCAGCCCTTCTAGAACTTATATTTTAATGGTAGAGGAAAACAAACTAAGAAATTTAATATAATGTCAAGAATTTATAACTTCACTGATGATACACAGAACAGGTTAAGGGACTAAAGAATGGCCAGAGATGCTGTTTTTGATATGTTGGTCAGAAAAGGCCTTCAGTCTAAGGGAATGTGATTTGAGCAGAGATATGAATCAACTGTGGATGTGAACCTTATAATCCAGAAGAATACAGTTTGAGGCAGAAGAGCAGGTGCAGACATTCTAATGCTTGACTTGTTCAAGGAACAGCAATGAAGCCAATGTTGGCTGCAGCACAGTGAACTAAAAGAGTGACAGGGAAATGAGGCTGAAGAGGTAGCCAAGGACTCTAGAGTATGTTGGACCTTATAGTCCATGATAAGAAACTTGTTTACTTTTTATTCTTAGATTTATGGGGAGCCAGTGGCGAGTTTTAAGTGGGAAATGACATAGTCTGTGTTTATAAAAGATCTCTCTCATTGCTCTATGGTGAAATGACTATAAAGAGATAAGAATGGAGGAAGGGAGCCAGTTTCAATAGTTGAAATTGTTCATTAAGGACAGTTGTAGCTTGGATTGAGTAGTAGCAGTGGCAGCAATGAAAGGCAGTTAAATAATGGATTTCTTTTGAAGGTTGAACCAATAATACTTGCTAAATTATTTGATCCGGGTTATGAAAGAGGAGACAAGATGACTCGTAGATATTAGGGCTGAGCATTTGAGGAGATAGGAATTGCCATTTATATTTTGACAATGATAAGCTTGAGACATTTATGGCATATCCAAATGGAATATGTCTATTGGCAATTGAAATATGCAAGTCTGGAATTCAAGAGTTAGTTTACAGATATAACTTTAGGAGTATCACTTTATACATGGTATTTAAAGGCATCAAGATAGAAAGAGATAGAGGCTAAAAGACAGCTGACTCCAACATTTAGAGTTTAGGAAGAGAAGGAAGAGCCAGCAAAGGAGACTGAGCAGGAGCTGCCAGTAAAATAGAAGAAACACCAAAAGAGTAAGGTTTTCTGGAAGACGGTTGAAGAAAATGTTTCAAGAAGGAAACTGTATGGCCAGAATGGTAGCTCATGCCTGTAATTCCAACACTTTGAGAGGCTGAGGCAGAAAGATCAGTGAGAACAGGAGTTTGAGACCAGCCTGGGCAACATGGTGAGACCCCCATCTCTAAAAAAAAAGAGAGAGAAAAGGAAAGAAAACTTAAAAAAGAGAGACTGTGATTAATTGGTACAAATACTCCTGAAAGGTCAAAAGAAATAAGAAGATACAGAGAAATGGGATTGTATTTGAAGGAGAATATTGGATCCAGGAGATTTGGGCTTTAAAAAACCTTTTTACTTAACTCCCTGAGGTTGGTGATTTTGTCTGTTTAGTTCATTAATATATCCTTGGCTGTTAGAACAGTGCCTTGCATGCAGTAGATGCTTAACAACTATTTACTGAATTGACCTGAATTGATAGGAATGGGAGAAATTGATGTAGGAAAGCACGATAATATTAAGAACAAAGAACCTTATGTAGGGGAAAGGAATGGGATTCGGTACACCCTAAAAGAGTTAGTTGGTTGGTTTTTTGTTTTTGTTTTTGAGTTGCAGTCTCACTTTGTCACCCAGGCTGGAGCCTGGCAGCCTCAATCTCCTGGGCTCCAGTGATCCTTCTGCCTCAGTCTCCCACGTAGCTGAACTACAGGCACGTGCCACCATGCCTAGCTAATTTTTTGATTTATTGTAGAGATGAGGTCTCACCAAGTTGCCCAGGCTGGTCTCGAACTCACAGGCTCAGGCAGTCCTGAGATTTACAATTGATTCCTATTTAGCAACAAAAGGAAACCAAGCCATTGATACATGCAACAGCATAGAGGAACCTTTAAAACATGCTAAGCAAAAGAAGTGAGACACCAAAGACTACTCACTGTATGACTCTGTTTCTATGAAATGTCCAGAAAACTCCACAGACAGAAAGTTGATTAGTGGTTACCTGGGGTTAAAGATGGGATGAGGATTGATTGCAAATGGGCATAACAGGCGATGAAAAATGTTCTAACGTTGGATTTTAGTGTAGCTACACAACTGTCAACCTATTAAAAATCATTGTGTGAATCTCATAGCATCTAAGTTTATTTCAGCAAAACTATTGAAATGTTCTTAAAAAGAGAAGACTAAGGAGAAAAAGCAGATAGGTAGACACACAGATGCATATTCTGACTGATTAAGAAAACTGAACATAACTAGGCATTCTCTAGTTTTCATAACACTATTGCATAGTATTATTTATATCACTGAGTTTTTGTGAAGTGCTAACTTAGTGTGATGAAAGAAGCTTGAACTTGAAGATCAAAAAACCCTGTGCAAATTCAAATTCTCCTATTTACTAATCATACCTTTAAGCAAGTTTCTTCATCACTTAAGTATCTAGTTCCTCATCTGTACGTGGTAATAATATTTTTGGTGTCTCTGGGATGTCATGGTAGAGTATGTAAAGCAAACCAATAGTCTGTGAATATAAGAGGTTTCAAGAGCTTCCTCAAGAGAAATAATACCAGTATTGATATTTTTAAAAATTCATTTTGCAAAGTGCTGACTAATAGAAGAAAATACAGAGAAATGGGTGAATATTTTCATTGTTTTATGCAAAATAAGTTCATTTTTTAATATTTATTTTTTAAAGATTGACTCCTTGATATATTTTTATAGTGTTTCAGGCTGTGAAAACTAGATTGGGACTAAAAAGTTTGGTAACCACATAATGTGTTTCCTTTTCCATTGAGACTCTAAAAAGCAACTTATACTTCTTATTTTATATAGCCCAGATTTTAGTACAGTTTTGAATACCTGTTTAAACCGAGGTTTTAGTAGACTTCTAGACAATATGGCTGAGTTCTTTCGACCTACTGAACAGGACCTGCAACATAGTAATTCCATGGATAGGTAAGTAAGATGACATGTAAAAATGTTATACTAATGAATGCTCTAAAAAAAAAAAAAGACATGGTGCTTTGTATGTGTTTATTTTTTGTTTCAGGCAACAAAAAAACTTTGGAAAGTAAATTTGAGTGTCTGATTTTTCAACAAATTAAGCTCTGTTAAACATACCATAGCTCTCTCTCATTTGAATATTAAAACTTGCATTTTTCCCAAAATCTTTGCCACTGTACTGAAGTACTAAGTTGTGAAACTACCTTTCTATAAGCCAAATTCCAATAACTGGTTTGTTTGTTTGTTTATTTTTTAACTCTTTAGAATACAAAACTGACAATGTTTTTAAATTGTAATATGTTCTCTAATATTATTCTATTGGTGCAAGCCATGGGTCTCCATAACTCAGTACTTTGGTTATTATAATAACCATGTATTCTTGTCAATTCCCTTTTAATGAATTATTATATCCTTATAGTTCTACAAATACTTAATTGTATTCATTTTCAGTCCTTATTTTAGGATTGAGAATATTTAGTTAGCACACTTGTTAGTAATTTTAATCATAACTATTACTAAGTCATGAACTTATGTTACCATAAGGTATCTTATGGTCTTATTATATCTTTATCATCATTTCAACATGAGCACCTTTGGTCTCATGTTAGAATGTGCACTCTTTAAAGGCCTCTGTTTTGCAGTTTTTTATATTAAACAAAAAATAATGAGCACTAAATCAGTGTTGACTGACTATAAACACCTTCATTAAAATTTGGGAAAGCAGTAACTGATATGCAAAATATGTATGTGCAATATCCAATTTAATTCTTAAATACATAGGGCAAGAGATTATTTTTTCAGTGCTCTGGTACCCTTCTTTATAGTATAGAAAAGAATATTTTGCCACTAACATTGAGCATTTGGAATTCTTAGAGCCATAACGTTAATTTTCTAAAGCAATTTAAATATCACCCTAAAATCTTTTAAAATTCTTTCAAGTTATACAAAAGTAAATTTCAGCTCAAGACCAATTATAAATACTGTCTAAATCATAGTGTTCTAATTAATAAAAGTTAACTCTAAGCTGTATATAGCAAGTTATTAGTTATTTCCCAAGTGGTGATAAAGAATTGTAATAGTTGTTTTGACATAAACAAATACAGGATCTTATATGCTGAAGAATTATAAAAAATTATACTACAACCACATCAGACAAAGTTTCATTACTTATGTTTGCTATAATTAATAATCCAGATACCTATAAAGGTCTGGATTGACCTCTTGGATTGACAAAAAAATGATGTAAACTAACAAAAGGTTAAATGTTATATTTATATAACTATCTGTAAATATATATTTATATGTGTGTATGCTATATATATATTACATATGCATATAATATATGTATATATGTGTATAATTCTTTACAAATAAAAATATTTCCTATCACCAATAATAACCCAATAGAAAATATAGCAGATAAAGATAAAACCTAAAAGGAGAGCTATAAGACTTAAGGTATGAATATAGATGGGAGAATCCTAAAAAAATTATTAGCAAATGAAATCCAGAAATATATAGCAACAGTAATAGCAGCTAATATTTTTTCATGTGCTAGTTTGATGATATAACATATCTTATTGAATTTTTAAAATAGCCTTAGGAGCCGGGCTCGGTGGCTCAGCCTGTAATCCCACGCCTTTGGGAGGCTGAGGTGAGTGGATTGCCTGAGCCCGCAGGTTCGAGACCCGCCTGGGCAGCAAGACCTCATCTCTACAATAAATCAAAAAATCAGCCGGGTATGGTAGCGCATGCCTGTAATTCCGGCTACCTGGAAGGCTGAGGTGGAAGGATCGCCGAAGACCAGCAGGTCGAGGCTGCGGTGGCCAGGAGCGACCACTGCACTCCAGTCTGGGCGACCGAGTGAGACTCCAACTCAAAAAAAATAAATAAATAAAATAAAATAGCCATAGGAAGTGCTAGTATTTTCTTCATTTCCAGTGAGGAGACTAAGGCACAGAAAAATTAAATAACTTTAGGTCAAATGGCTAAGAAGTGGTAAAGCCTGATGTTTAATAACTTCTGTTTGATATCAAAACCCAGAATTTTTAATTATTCTTTAATACTGTGATTAATTAAGGTTTATTTGAGGAATATGAGAAGGGTTAAAACTAAGAAAGCTATTATAGCAATTGATAACATTAATAAGTTAATAGGACAGAAAACATGCAGTGTTGCTGACAAGGCGGTCAATGAAACTTAACATTTATTGTTGATAAAACCTATTGCTAAAAACAAAAAAATACTTTTGTATATAATAACAGAATATTTGAAATTAAAAGCAAATGTGCTTAATAATATAACACTAGAATGATTTTCAGCATCATCCTATTATTCTATTCAATATAGTCAGACCAGTAAAAGATCAACTTTGAGAGCCAAATTCAGGAAAACTATTGATTTTTTTAAATGTATTTATCTTGAAAATAGACAACTTACTGAGTGACCTTTTTATTCTAATAAACTGTTCATTGACTCTTTATTTTCTAAGTTAAATTAATGCTATCTTTAAAAATGATATCAGTATTGGAAAGGGAGAGGGAAAACCTATTATTTGAAGGCAATAGATTTTATACTTAGAAAACAAAGAAGGCCAGCCACAGTGGCTCATACCTATAATCCCAGAGCTCATATACAGCGCTCATCTCTACAAAAAAAATTTAATATTAGCTGGTGTGCATCTGCAGTCCTAGCTACTCAGGAGGCTGAGGTGGGAGGATCACTTGAGCCCAGGTGTTTGAAGTTACAGTGAGCTATGATCACATCACTACACTCCAGCCTGGGCAACAAAGCAAGACCATGTCTGAAAAAGAAGAAAGAAAAAAAGAAGAAGGAAAACCAAGAGAATCAACTAAAAATTGTAAAATTAGCCTCACAGAATGAATCTATATGTGTGGTCAGAGTACTATCAAAATCTCATTGGGGATTGGAAGATGATTGTTTTGTTCACCTTAAACCTGACAAATGATAATAGAGGTAATCTGGAGGAATATGGGCTGACAATATGCTAGAAATTATGGAAAAAGAAGATATGCTCTCTCTATAGAATATAATAACAAAAAGTGTAATTAATAAAATAATGTTACTCATAAAAGAATAGGTAAATCTGTGGAGTAGAACATAAAATTCAGAAATAAGCCCTAAGCCAGACTCGGTGGCTCAACCTGTAATCAGCTCTTCTGTACCTTACATATAGCAAAAGAAAAAAAAAATTCCAAATCAAGCATTTAAATATACTAATAAAAACAAATGAGCTGGTAGAAAACAGCTGTCTCTACCTGATCTCAAGATGAAGATATTTCTAAGAATAAAGTAAAGAATTTTATATAAAGAAAAGGGTAAATTTTATATAAATATAATATTTACAACTTATGGATCAAATAAACTATTATTAGCTTTATAATCAACATGCAAATGATACGTTGGGGGAAATGTTTGCAACATATATGTCATACATAGAGTTTAATAGCATTATAAACAGAACTTTTACACATCAGTCAGGGAAGAAAAGAGCTAGAGAAATAATTTTATTTTGTAGAAGAAAATTTTGTGTCATAGATACAAACATAATTTACAAAAGAGCAGATACACATGGCCAATTTTTCCATTCATCTAACATTTGTTGAACAGCTGCTAAGGATCAGGCACTGTACTAGGTTTCTGTCCTCATGCATCTTACAGTCTAGTTGGGGAAATAGTAAACAAGTATGAACTGTGATAAGTATTATAAAGAAAAAGATTTTGAACATGGAAGAATTGAACAAACATGGAAAGTTGAGCAAAATTTCCCTCAGGATATAATTTGAACTGAGAACTAAAAGATAGAAAGCTATTCTTTACAGCCCTGGAACTGCAGTGGGTAGTTGACATTCTGGGCAGAGGCCACAGGATGAAGACTTTGAAGTCAGGTGGCCCAAGGAACATTTGAGGACCTGGAAGGAGGCTGGTATGGTGACTAAACAGAACTAGGAAAAGAGTGATGTGAGAAGAAGCTGGAGAATTCAGCACATGCCCGTTGTGGTTGTCATCCTGAGTACACTGGGGAGCCACGGGAGGATTTTGAGCCAGAGAGTGAGATGGTGAAATTTCTGTTGTACAATCACTTCGATTGCTTTGTGGAGAAGGAATTGGGGAATGTGGGGCTAGGGCAGGACACAGCAATGGGTGAAGCAAGACTTTTAGTAATCAATTCAACAAGTATATTTCTGGCACCCACTATTCACCAGGCCCTTTCTTATGTGCTGGGACAATACAGTGAATAAAATAAACGTGGTACCTCATAGAACTTACGTCATGGTGAGAGGGACAGACAGCAAGCAAGTAAAATCTTTACAGATTTTTTAAAATGCTACAAAGTTACCATGAAAGAGAATAATATCTGATTTCCTCAGGAATATATGAAGCTCCTCACTTCCTTTTTGCTTTTTAAGCATTGCCTCCAATCTCAGCATAGCACACTCTAGTTACACACTATAGCTTCAACAGTTTCATGATATTTATTTGTTTTGTTTTGAAACTTGCTGGTTCTCTTTTTTTTATTGTTTTAAAGATGTGAGGTACAACTCAGGGTTGGGTACATAAGAGGTCATATTTAAAAGGAAATTTTGGTCTTGGTGGTGACTAACACCTGTAATCCCATCACTTTGGGAGGCCAAGGCAGGAGAATCACTTGAGCTCAGGAGTTTGAGATCAGCCTGGGCAATGTAGTGAGAACTCATCTCTTCAAAAAAATTTAAAAATTGCCAGGCATCATGGTGCACACACATGATGGTCCAGCTACTTGAGAGGCTGAGGTGAAAGGATCACTTGAGTTCAGAGGTTGAAACTGCATGAACTGGGATTGTGCACTTTAGCCTGAGCGACACAGTGAGACCCTGTCACTAAAAATTTTTTTTTTAATTTTTTACAAAAAGGAAATTTCTGGTGCAGCCCTAGGTTGAAATGTATGAAATACAATATTTAGTGCAGTAAGACTAGATCTACAACCCACACATAAAAATTAGTGTCATCATTTAAGTCATTACACCACATAGTCATACATGTATGTATTTATTTATCCATCCAGCAAATGTTTATTGAGCTCTTGCAGGTTAGAAAGTCATTGCTTTAGTCCAGGCAAGAAGTAATTCTTTGCTTGGACTAAGTTTGGCAATGAGAATTAGACACTTTTAAGAAATAGTTAGGATATCTGATTAGATATAGGCAGAAGAAAGTGCCAAGGACAGTGACCAGGTTTCCTGCTTGTATAGCCTGATAGAGAATTCTGTAGTTCACCCAAGAAGGGGGAACAAATGTTCAACATTGATAGTGATTAAGAGAAATGCAGATTTAAACAATAAGATAACATTTTCACCTATCAGACATACAATGATTAAAGAAAAAGATAAAGTTCAATGTAGAAAGAAGGCATGATGGAACAGGTCGTCTGCTGAGGAAGCAGAGGATATTTAGCAATATACATTACATGAGAAGCCTTAAAAACATTCATACCCATTGACCTAATGATTCCATGTTTATACAAAGAGTTACTTGTATTAAGGAGAATTAGGCAAAAACTAAAATGCCCAACTCTATGGAGCTGATGATAGAAATTGTCACAGCTAGAGGATAGATTACTATATAATATTAAACAATCAGACTAAAAAGTTTAAAAGAACTTTTAATAAGATGTAAAAATGCATATAGTAATAAAAATGCAAAAACCATATGCCTGGGAGTTTAGAGTTTTATGTTTAAAAGCGCAAAAAAGGGCAACCCCTTCAGGTCACCGCCCACTATGGGGTTTTTTTCTGTCCTCTCAATAAATCCTGCTTTCTAAAAAAAACACAAAAAAGCAAAGACATATGTAAAATTACCACAAGAATTGTAATTGCTAATTGTTGTTATTTGTAGGTGATAGTTTTATTTTCTTTTTAATAGATTTCTGTGGGTATTCTTCAATAACTGTGTATTACTTTTATAATTAAGATGCTAAATTCCTGTGAAGTAATTCAGAAAATAATGGTTGCTGTGATGATTTTTCAGTCTTTCCAGTGTCAGCCTGCCTTTAGCTAAGATAATCCCGATAGTAAATGGACAGATCCATTCAGTCTGCAGTGAAACACCCAGTCATTTTGTTCAGGTAAGAAGAAAGCTGGATATTAAAAACAAACTGTATTCTTGGTATGGTCATGTTTGTCTAACATAAAATTACATTCTCTGCTAAGACATTTGTTCAAAAAAACACAAAACCTGGAACTACGTGTAGAATGTAGTAGAATCTCCTGTAAGAGTGATAATGTATCACAACAAATGTAAGGGTGGAGTACCTTTCTCCATGTCATAGTCCAGCACCTGTTGGACTGCACTTTAGTTCAGGTATGTTATAGTGGCCAGTTGAATTTATATAGCATTAATATTTTTCATTAAGCTGTACTAGTAAGAAGATTGAGGCAGGTCAAAGAATCAGTTCCTTGAATTTTGAGAAAAACTAAAAAATTTTGTGGTGAAGTAAAGCATTTTAGTAATTAATAAAATATAACCATCAATAATTCCTTGATAATCTACTCACTAAAAGCTGCATACACAATGGGTTATTTAAGTTTTTCACTAGACTACCTATAACTCTATCTTCTTTCTTGGGAAAGCATTTAAAATGCATTGAGTAATTCAGTAATTCATTGAGTAAGACAGATGTTAGTAAGATAATTTTGAATCCACAGATTTTGTTTCTGAATCATGTGCAAACTTGTACTATCAATAAGAAAAATTACTTGCAATACACTTCATTTGCAAACTACTGCAGTAATGTACCATGAGAAGCAACCCTAAGGCCAATCAGTGTAAGAAAAGAAGTTATAACTTCTGGCATTTAAATCTTAACTGTACCTTTGTTCACCTCTGTAAAAGTCTCTAGCTGTTCATTCTGACAGATAAGTAAGAATTTTAACCAAGCATAAAACATCATCAGCCTTAATGCTTGACTAATTTTTTGTACTACATTTTAGTTAGAATCTATGTAATTGATAATAAAATCAAATGTTTCATTGTGGCAAAAATACCATTGATATTAATGTTTAGTGAAGCTTTTTAGTGTGACTAGATATATATTATACTAGACTGTTGATTGACAAGATTTCCACAAGATTTTTTTTTTTTAAACTCCCAAATGGTCAGGGTTTTCTTTCTTTTTAATTATTTTTATTTAATTTTCAAACATCCATATAATTTTTTAAACTATAGTTTCTCAATTAAAATACTGAGTGGTCAAGTCAGGTTGCCGTGACTCACACCTGTAATCTCAGTACTTTGGGAGGCTGAGGTGATAGGATTGCCTTGGCCCAGGAGTTAAAAACCAGCCTGGGCAACATGGCAAGACCCTGTCTGTACAATAAATTAAAAAATTAACTGGGGGCCAGGATCAGTGGTTCAGCCCGTAATCCCAGCACTTTGGGAGGCTGAGGCAAGTGGTTTGCCTGAGCCCTGGGGTTTTATACCAGCCCAGACAACTTGGCAAGACCTCATCTCTATAATAAATCAAAAATTAGCCAGGCATGGTAGCAGTAGCATGCACCTATGGTTCCAGCTACCTGGAAGGCTGAGGCGGAAGGATCACTGGAGCCCAGTGGTCGTGCCTATGCCACTGCAGTCCAGCCTGGGTGACAGTGAGACTCTAACTCAAAAAAAAAAAAAATTAGCTGGGCATGGTAGCATGCACCTGTAATCCTAACTACTTGGAAGTCTGAGGCAGAAGGATCAGAAGCCTGGGTGATAAAATCAGACTTCAACACAAAAAAAAAGAAATGGTCCTTTTAAGTTAATAAATTGTCCTATGCTCTATTTCCATCTATCTTTCATAAAGGCTTTGCCTTGATTAGAATGTTAATTTGCATAAAATTAATTCTTTCAAATTACTGCTACTACTTCAACCACAAAAGGGTGTAGGAGATCCTATTGTAGGGATTGGCAACACTGTAAAGAGTAAATATTTTGGACTGTGTGCAACATGCATTCTCTGCAGAAACTACTCAGGTCTGCTTTGGTAGCATGAAAGCTGTCATAGACATACACGAACAAATGAGTGTGGTAGTTTCGATAAAACTTTATACGCAGAACAGGCTGCAATGGATGTGGCCTGCAGGCCATTCTTTGCCGACCTCTGTGGTATTAGGATGGTAGTATGGCTGAGAAAGTTAGGAAATGGGCGATTCAGAAAACAATCAAGAGAAGTCGTTTTCTGAATTATTTCCAAATTACTTTCAAATAAAGGAAACAAATAATTTCAAATTGCTTTCAGTTAACATAAGAAGACAGCTTTTATATTCTGAACCAATCCTGTGATACATAATTTTTATCCCAGACTCCTGAAAACATCCTGGAAGCTGTATCAGGATACAGTGTTTGAACAGATACAAGTCTTTACTGCAAAGCTGGGGTCAGAAAAGCATGGCCTATAAGCCAAATCCATCCAGCCACCTGTTTTTGTAAGTTCTGTTGGACGACAGCCATGTCCATAGGCTTATCTAAGGTTTATGCCTGCTTTTGTAACACAATGCTAGTGTCTCAAACTTGTTCATGCATCTCACATAAATACATATATCACAGACCTCTAGTGTTTAAAGTATTTTATCATATACATTTAAAAACTATATAACTTACGCTTAGAGCTTTTTCATAACTCAAAAATCAAAGTACATTTTTCATTAAATGGAATCTAAACTACAAAAGCAAACACACCTTACTATAACAGGCTGATGGCTGCTCATTCGTTGAGCCAAAGTGAGTGTAGACCTGTCTGCTACTGCTCATGTTATTGAGTATCTAACCTGCAGCTTCTACACCTAGTTTGCTGGATGTTTTTTTAATCTGCTGTAACTATTCTGAAAGTTTCATTTGTATTATGTGAGTTCTATTATTTGGCCTTCCTTTGAAAGATTGTCTACCTCTGTTCTTTCCTCATTAGCGCAAGACAGTTAATGCTACTTAAAGCCCAAAAGAACATAAACATAAAGACAAAAAGATGCCCTAAAATCAGGGACAATACTAAGTTATGTTTTATCTTCCAAATAGTCCAGAGTATGTTTGAGTTTTCTTTTAGATTTTCATAGAATTCCCTCTCAAATTATCAGGCCCCTGAAAGCGTGTCTGTAAATCCTGGTTTGAGAAATGCTGATCTAAAACTGTATTTCATTGAACATCCAGACTGAATACTTGAAGGTAAACAAACTCTCTGATGAGAGAATTCATCATGAAATGATTGATGTCAGGTCTTGCCTAAAGTTCACTTGGGTTTTCTGATGCTTAAGAGCAAACACAAGACCAGGTTTACTTCGTATTTCTCTGATGTTCACGGACACATAAGGTTTTAAAGGAAACCAATTATAGTGTTCAGAATATCTTTTAAAATCAAACTCATGATATAGCAGTATTGCTTCTTTATTCATGCATTAAATACCAAGATGTAATGGGAGTTCTGATAACTTCCACAACTGTCATATAATATGGAAATATCTATGATTTCTATTAAAGACAAAGTCACACATTCTGCTAATATCATCACAGTTTGTTGCCAACATTCATAATTGAAGGAATGCCAGATTTTAGTTATAAATTAATGAAAATAAAGATGCATGCATTTTTTTCTCGTCTTTACATTCACAAATCCCTTGGGAAGTTAAAAACCCCTGCTCTAAAGTGCATACTTGTAGTTGGTGTATGTGTGGATACATAAAATATGCACATGTTACATATACACATATCACATGTTAGATCTTCTAGAAAGTAATATCCGGACCATGTTATGTCAGCTCCCAGCAAAAGTACCTTTAGTCTTATACTTTTATTTTTATTTATTCAACAGATACTTACCTAGTACTTGATATATACAAAAAAAATCCATTTGAAGACTATTTTAGTCACGTTTGAATGCTTATCGTACACCATCTCTCATATAAGAATCTAAATAATAACTGTATCCTAGAATTTATTGCAAGAAAAAATATTCATTTTCTTAAATGATTTGCCTCTTGACCTTTACCACAAAATTTAGAGCTGAGTTCATTGTTTGAAGAAATGAATTCAAGTGATCTATGCTTTTTGTGAATGATAATGTTACATTCATCTTTGCTAGGATCTGTTGACGATGGAGCAAGTGAAGGACTTTGCTGCTAATGTATATGAGGCTTTCAGTACCCCTCAGCAACTGGAGAAATGACTTTCATTCGAGGAAAACTACAGTGGGAATCATTTACTTTTAAAAATACACTGAATAAATCAACTATTCCTAGAGTAGCAATTTGTTACCAAAATGCCTAATAAAAATATATTCTTAATCAAAGTCTTCATTTCATAATGAAATAGATTTATTTGCCATCTTAATATATTTTTTTAAATTCATCAACAGACCAGTTTTTGTGGGCATATATAAGTGTATACATATGAAAATATCAGAACTGTGAATAATTTGTTATACATGGACATTAGTTCCAAACTGACTAAAAACTAATGTAGATACTTTTATATGCATATATAGTATGGAATGCAGTATACTTTGATATTAATACTGAGGAAAAATCTATTGGGGAGATAGACCTATAATGTGTGAAGTTTAGAAAATATGCTATTTAATCATAGTACTTCCTGGACTGCTGTAAGCAGAAGTGAATCAGACTTTTCTGCAGCTGCCCTTCCAAAGGACAGATTATTTGTCTCAAATATACCTTTATGGAGGACTTTTCTTCTTTGGGAATCAGTGAATTTTAACAACTATGATCAGCTACTTTTTTCTTTGCCCTTTCTTTCCTATATTTTCTAAGGTTTTATTAACAAGCCTTAGAAAGTTACATATTGATTTTGAGCCTAAAATTGTGTTCATGCTGTTTGCTCACAGTTAGTATTAATTATATAGTTTTATTCATTTGTATATAAATAATTTTAATAACTTACTTTGTATTGATTTTTGAGTACAGTGAATATCTCATTGCAATAAACTATTTTAGTAAAATATCGTTCTGTTGAGTTAATACTTTTCAACTATTAATATATTTGTCCCATAGCATTTTTGCGTTATTTTGGAAGAAAAAGCATACTAGCTTTTAAATTTCATTTTAACTGGTAGTATACTTGATGCTTTCTTTTAACTTGTTCATTTAGAAAAAAATAAATACACTAACTTCTGAAAAAGAAAGAATTCATTGTCTTAGTAGTACATCTGTTGTTCTGCATTTAGATGGACACTTAGGGCAGAAATAAATGAATTACTATGTGTCATTAATAGATATATTTTCAGTAAAACATAGCATTTTCAGTAATACTATTTCATGTTCCTCCAATGTAACATGTAGCTAAATAGTAGAAGGTGGAAAATGAATTGTGAAGTCTCCTAAAGCCTGGATAGACCCGGTGGTGATGGTTGTGTTTTTTTTTTTTTTTAATGGTAAAAGTGGAGAGGAGGACAAATGTTTCTTTTCAAAATTTGGCAAAATATAATGATATTATCATCTCTAATGTTGGAAAACGGAATGTGTATGTTATGGGCATGTGTTTCTTCTAGTCTTCTAGCAATATTAACCCGGGATTTCATCTAGGAAAAATTGGAGACTTAACAGATGTGACCTTGTAAGACAGAAATTTGATCAGCTGAAAAACAACATCTGGAGCCATCTGCATCTGTGCAGTTGTGTCTATTGAAGAGGTAATAAGGTAAAAACCACATATATTTAAAATTAAATGTTTTTAAACATTAAATATTTGCCTTCTAATAATGCTACAGGAGCCCTCTCATCTGAAACCCTTAGTTGTTGGCCTAATCCAAGAAGTCATTTAAAGCACAGTACGATTAAAATATGTATTTTTTAACTTAAAATATAAATATTCTACATTTGCCCATTGTTTACTATAGGACCCAGGTTTTCCTAATCTTTCAGTAAAAGTCCACTCAGCTGGGATATTGGTGGTAGTGGTTAGCATAGCTGCCTTCCAGTAGAGGCCCACTGATAGGTATTCCCTAATTGTCTATCTTGAACTCCAGACCTCAAGGATCCTCCTAACTTAGCCTCCCAAGTAGCTGGGATTACAGGCTAAGCCACCATGCCCAGCTCTAGTTGTCTTTCTCATACAAATCACATGCATTACATTACATAGGTATGAACCAGAGATGCAGAATTCTTGTAGGTGTTTACTGTATTTTTCTCCAATTCCTTAGAACTACACTTAATTAACCAGTAACTTTTAATTTTTGTTTTTACTTTTAAAGATAACATGCTTTTTATCTAGTCTGTCCAAAGTATTTAACTTGACTTTCACAGAAATTCCAACTCTTCATACTCATATCTTTGGCTTATATAATCATCATTAGAAGTTCAGGTGGCATAATCAGTTTGTTTGGTGACTGTTTTAGTTTCTTAGAACTGCTGTAACAAATTAGTACTTGGTCAGGCACAGTGGTTCATGCCTGTAATCTCAGCACTTGGGGAGGCCAAGGCAGGATGATCGCTTGAGCCCAGGAGTTCGAGATCAGCCTGGGCAGCATAGTGAGACCTCGTCTCTACAAAAAATGTACAAATTAGCTGGACATGGTGACCCTCGTCTGTAGTCCCAGCCACTTGGGAGGCTGAGGCAAAAGGAATCGCTTGAGCCCAGGAGGCTGAGGCTGCAGTGAACCAGGTTCATGCCATTGCATTCACAGCCTGGGTGACAAACTGAGACCCTGTTCCAAAATTTAAAAATTTATAAAAATTACCACTAACTGAGTGACTTAAAACAACAGAAATGTATTCTATCAACAGTTCTGGTGGCTAGAAGTTCAAATTCTAGGTATCAGCAGGGCCTTGCTCTCTCTGAAGGCTCTAGGGAAGATCTTTCCAGTCCTTTCTTACCTCTTCCAGTTCCTGGAGGCCCCAGGCATTCCTTGGCTTATGGCAACATAACTCCAATCTCAGTCTAAAATTGTCTTGTTTGAATTTCAGTAACTTTTGATTTATCTTTAATAACTAGAGAAATATTGAAGGCAAACCAGTTTTTACTGAATAATCTAGACATTGATATTGATCTTGCCATTTTAAACATAGACATTACTTTAATAAAATTTATCTCATTTTCTTACAAGTGTCATATTGAGACAACGTAATTATTCTAGAAGGTCAGGTTATTCAGATAAATATGGCCATATCACATGGCCCTGTATCCTTTTCTGTCTCTTATAAGGATACTCTCATGGATGTAGGGCCTACACACATCCTTTATGAGCTTATATCAATATTTACCTAAATTACATCTACAAAGACATTTTGGCTGGGCTCGGTGACTCAGCCTGTAATCCCAGCACTTTGGGAGGCTGAGGCGAGTGGATTGCCTGAGCCTGCAGGTTCAAGACCAGCCCAGGTAACTTGTTGATCCTTCATCTCTACAATAAATCAAAAATTAGCCAAGCAAGGTAGCGTACGCCTGTAGTTCAGCTACTTGGAAGGCTGAGGCAGAAGGATTGCCAGAGCCCAGCAGGTTGGTGCTGGGGGGCCATTAGCGTGCCACTGCACTCCAGCCTGGGTGATAGAATGAGACGCAAACTCAAAAGTAAAAAAGAAAAGGACACTATTTCTTAGGGAGAATGCATTCTGAGGGTCTAAGTACATAAATTGTTGGGGAACACTATTTGACCTACTACAGTCAACAACTCAAATTAACATTTGGTAAATTGGAGCAAATGAGAACAGAAGTGCAGGTTATGTCTATTGACAGAAAGTCTGCAGTTTGTCCTAAGCATCCATCAGTGTGCTTTTCCAAGGAAATGGAGAGCATCAGTAAATCTAGTGAGTTGATTACATGGAGATTGCTTAAAAACTGTGACTCCTTTTTCTTTCAAACTTGCATAAATGCATTTGTTACTGAGTGTATATAAAAAGTTCATATGAGTGTTTTATTTGTTTGAAGTTAGACAGGAATATTCTTATCTAATCAGGTCTTTTACTTACAAAAATAACATGAGCAGAAGGCAGAACATCTGTCATGTTCTGTTGTCCTCATTCATATTTATCTAAGTAACCTGACCTCTTAGAATAATTACATTGCCTCAATATGACACTTCTAAGAAAATGAGATAATTCTTATTAAAGTGTTATCTACATTCAAAACGGTAAAATCAACATCAATGTTTAAATTAGTATAATCTGGTTTACCTTCAATATTTCTCTAGTCATTAAAGATAAATCACAAGTTACTGAAATTCAAACAAGGTAATTTTGTACCTATTATTAATAGTAACTCTAGGAAAAGAATTGGTTGGAGAATAAAAACTATTGCCTCAAAAAGGTATTGAGAAGCCTGATTTTAATTACTTGCTATAATTTTTGCCCTCCATGCCACAGATAATTTTAAGAATTTGCTAAAGTGTTTTTGAGTTCTTATTGCGAACCAGTTACAGTACATTTCACATGTAAGCAAGATACACCTTAAATAGATTTAAATTTGGGGTCTTACTTTTTCTTCTATAGTTATCTGGTTATTGGCAAAACATTTCATCAACACGTCTGAATGCTGCCCTGTTTTTTGTCAGTTAGCTACTCATGTACTAAACCTTTCAGCTAACTATCATTTGCTTAGATATTTTCATTTTTCCCCTAATTCTCAATTTTAAAAGGTAAAACTGGACAGGGTAGGAATTTAAGTGGTGACAGGTTTTAGTCTCAAAAAATACTTTTCTTCAAGCAAACGGATGACCTTACTTTTGTGTTAAGATTATCAGTGCAAGGTTTCTGAAAGATTCTCTTGAGTTTTCAAGGTATAGGATCATATTATCAACAAAGAGGGATAACTTCCTCTTTTCCTATTTGGGTACCGCTGATTTCCTTCTCTTGTCTGATTGCTCTAGCTAGTTTCCAACACTATGTTGAACGGGAGGGGTGAGAGTGGGCAAGTCTTGTCTTGTTCTGGTTTTCAGGGGAAATGCTTCCAATTTATGTCCATTTAGCAATATGTTGGCTGTGGGTTTATCATAGATGGCTCTTTCTATTTTAAGCTATGTTCCCTCTATGCGCACACATTTATTGCCATTCACAACAGCAAAAACATGGAACCAACTGTGCTGCCCACTGAAAGTGGACTGGAGTTTTTAAAATATGGTACATATACATAATAAAATATTATGCAGTCATAAAGAAGGGAAAAATTAAGGACTTCGCAGCAGCTTGGACTTAGAGTCTGTCACACTCAGTGATCTATCGCAGAAACAAAGAACTGAGAATCACATGCTCTCACTCATAAGTGGACCCTGAACATTTATCATAATATTTTAAGAAAAGACTACATTACTGGGACACTGCTGGGGGGGGGGGGGGAGCACATAACATTAATAAGGGTACCTGATTCTAAACCAGGCAAAGTGGGGACCGAAGGGAGGCCCAAACTTCACCTGTACAATGCCAGCTTATGTACCTCATCCTGAGTTGTGCCCCACATCTTTAAAATAAAGAAGTATTAGCCCATGATAATAATTTTTAAAAGATTCCTGTGGGACTGTTTGGTTTGGGGATTCTTTTTAGTTGTTTTTTGTTTGTTTGTTTTTTCTCAGTCCAGTGTTGAGATCATAAGAATCTATGCACGTTGCGTCTCTAGTAAAATGTTAATTGGGATTCAGGACTATTAAAGTATTTATCCATGTAAATACTATGGCATGATTTTAAATTTTTAACAGGGGCAGGACTCCAACAATGAATCATTCTTTTTTTTTTTTTTTT
>NW_007258942.1:85885-95332 GCF_000164805.1 Carlito syrichta | reverse complement strand
CCGGAATTACAGGCATGCACTACCACGCCCGGCTGATTTTTGATTTGTTGTAGAGATGAGGTCTTGCTGCCCAGGTGGGTCTGGAACCCGCGGCCTCAGGCAGTCTGCTCACCTCAGCCTCCCAAAGGCACGGGATTATAGGCTGAGCCACCGAGCCCGGCGAATAATTCTTTTAAAAAGTTTGTGGTTTTTTTTTTTTTTTTGAGTTGGAGTCTCATTCTGTCGCCCAGACTGGAATGCAGTGGCCGCTCCCGGCCACCGCAGCTGCAACCTGCTGGGCTCCGGCGATTCTTCCATCTCAGCCTTCCGAGTAGCCGGAATTACAGGCGCGGGCTACCATGCCCGGCTGATTTTTTGATTGATTGTAAAGATGAGGGCTCGCCAAGTTGCCCAGGTGGGTTTCGAATCCGCGGGCTCAGGCAATCCACTCACCTCGGCCCCCCAAAGGCGCAGGATTACAGGCTGAGCCACCGAGCCCGGCTAAAAAGTTTTTAATGTTAGCATGATTTTAGGAATATAGTGAATAGTATTTTAATTCACTCTCTATTTGAGGGCTTATTGAAACCATGAGATGTCTGCATTTGACTAATGTGACAAAATGGAACCTACAGCGCTTCAAATGAAGATAGGACTATATTGAACACCTTTTGTTGAGGGCAGTAAGTTATTTAATAAGCTTTTCTTTAAATTTGCATCAAAAGCAGTATTATTTTTATTTCATAAGGGAGATCTGAATAGGCTTCTTAATCGTCAACTAAGTTTTCAACTCTTTACTTCCAGGCAAAACAGTAAGCTAATTTTTTTTTAATGTGCATTTCTTTAATTTTTAAAAATATACACAGGAGAAGCCATGTGTTTTACATAGGAATTTACACATTAACAAAGCATTTCTTATAGTTTTCCAAAACTCTACTATAATCAGTCCAATATTTATAAATTAAGTATATCAGAATTTTTAAAGTTAAAATGAAATCCCTGAAACTATGCTAGACATTTTTCCAAAATCAAATGAACAGAGAATATGAATATGGTTCATGTTAAATAAGGTTTATTGTTAGATTGCCTATAGTCTATAAGAAGCAACTTCATTGTGCCTTGCAAACAGGATACATTTCTTAAAAAACTGATCAAAATCTTCCATACATGTAGCTCTATATGACAGATTACAGTGCAACACTATCCGTGATACATAATTATAGAAATACTCTTGAACCCAAGAGTACAGGGTAAGCAAAAGAAAAACAGTCCTGAGCCATCTGAACAAGATGATTTGATGAATCCTTTTAGCGTCAGTTCAGAAAACAGAGGGAAGAAACCCATGCACACTGCAGTCACGGGCCAAGTGCCCCCAGCACCTGCTTCTCCCCAGGCACGGGGAGCCACGGCGAGCTTCAGACACGCTGTGCACGCACTCACGCTCCCATGTTCTTCTCCTGCTTCCTCCCAGCCCCACCTGCCCGCTCCTACCCCTTCCCGGAGGAACACCCGGCACAGAATCCTCGCGATCCCCCACGTCTGCCTCGCTGGAGAAGGCGGGGTGTTGGCCACCCTGAGAACGGGTCCTCCCCCACAACAGGGAGCAAAGCATGGTTATTTTCAGGAAAGGCGTTGGAGGCATGGTTTGGTTGATTTCATCACTAGGATGTGTGAGGTGACCACACAGACCAAATACCTTTCATCGCTTCACTCTGTTTTCTTGGGCAGAACTAGAATGCTGTGGTCTTGAGGGAACGTTAGCAAGGAACACGGAAGCTCTGGTGTTTCATCAGCCTGTCCAGCTGCAACAGGTTTTACATGGTGCAGCAGAGTTTGTCATAAGCAGGTACACGCTTCACGAACTGTTCTTAATCTCTAATTGAATAGATACCAAAAATAGAACAGCAAACGTATTTTAATGGCCGATGAGGTCGTTAGTTTTAGGGTGAATTTTCCACTGTTGATTTTTCCTTCGGGACATAGCGAGAGAAACAGTTTTGATTTCAAGACGTTTCCGCCGCAGTCTGAAGTCCCGGTGGGCATGTGCTTCTTTTGCTTTGCTTCCACAGGGGCAAAAGCGGTTGGACTTGGCTCTTAGCAAATTTATGAATTTAAATTGTACCTTACATTAGTCCATCTACAAAAAATAGACCTGTACCTCCAATCCCACAGCCAAAAAAAAAAAAACCTGGAAGAATATGTGCAAAAATATTAATAATGGTGATCCAAGCAGTGATTTTTATCTTTGATCATTTTTATGTGTTTTGAAATATCTACAGTGAACATACATCAGTTTTATAATTGAGAAGAAAAAATTGTTTTATAAAAAGACAATTGGGTAACCCCTTCAGGTCCTCTCCTACTGTGGGAGCTTTTCTGTTCTCAATAAATCCTGCTTTCTCAAAAAAAAAAAAAAAATTACTAGAAGCATTGGAAATATATATTAAATTTATTATATATCACCTGTATTAGTATGCTAGGGCTAGCATACCACACACACACACACACACACACACACACACACACACACACACACACACTGGGTGGCTTAAATAACAGAAATGTATCTTCTCACAGTTCTGGAGACTGAAAGTCCAAGATCAAGATGTCAGCAGATTTGATTTCTTCAGAGACCTCTCTCTTTGACTTGCAGATGGTGACTTCTTACTGTGTCTCTACATGGCCTTTCCTGTTCTCTTGTATCCCTGGTGTCTCTTCCCCTTCGTATAAGGACATCAGACCTATTGGACTAGACTCCCCTCAATAACCTCATTTAACCTTAGTTACCTCTTCAAAGGCCCTCTTTCCAAATATAGCCATGCTCCGCATAACAACTTTTCAGTTAATGACAGCCCATGTGTATATGGTGGTCCCATAAGATTATAATAGAGCTGAAAAATTCCTATCACCTACTGACATTGTGAACATCCTAAGGTTTATAGCACAACACATTACTCATGTGTTTGTGGTGATGTAGGTTTAAACAAGCCCACTGCACTGCCAGCCATATAGAAGTCTAACACATGTAATTATGTACCTAATACTTGATGATGATAGTACATGACTATGTTACTGGTTTATGTGTTTACTATACTTTTAATCATTATTTTCGAGTGTTGCCCTTCTGGTACAAAAAAAAAAAAAAAAACTGTAAAACAGCCTAAGGCAGATTCTTCAGGAGATGTTTCAGAAGAAGGCATTGTTATCACAGGAGATGACAACTCCATGCATGTTATTGCCTCTGAAGACCTTCCAGTGAGACAAGATGTGGACATGGAAGACAGTGATATTGATGACCCTGACCCTGTGGAGGCCTGGGCCAATGTGTGCGTTTGTGTAAAAGTTAAAAAATTTGTTTAAAATAGAAAAAGATTATAGAATAAAGATGTAAAGAAAATGTTTTTATACATCTGCACAATGAGTTTATGTTTTAGATTAGGTGTTATTACCAAAAAGGTTCAGAAATTTAAAAAAATTAAAAGTTGTATAAAGTAAAAAAGTAACAGTAAGCTAAGGTTATTTTATTATTGAAGAAAGGTATTTTTATAAATTTAGTGTAGCCTAAGTGTTAGAGTTTGTATAAGTGTACAGCAATTCCTAGGCTTCACATTCTCTCACCACTCACTCACTGATCACCCAGAGCAACTTTCAGTCCTGCAAGCTCCATTCATGGTAAATGCCCTATACAGGTGTACCATTCTTTATCTTTTATATTGTGTTTTTACTGTGCCTTTTCTGTTTAGATACACAAATACCATTGTGTTCCAGTTATCTACCGTATTCAGGACAGTAACATGCTGTACAGGTTTACAGCCTAAGAGAAAAAGGCTAGACCAGGGACCTAGGTGTGGAGTAGGCTATACCATCTAGGTTTGTGTAAGGACGTTCTACGATGATGCTCACACAGCAACAAAATTGCCTAACAATGCATTTCTCAGAACGTGTTCCCATCGTTAAGTGACACATGATTGTACAGTCACATTGGGGGTTATGGCTTCAACATAAGTTTTTTGGGTAGACTCAGTTCAGTCCATAATACTACCAATTCTTAGCTGCTGTAAAATGAAAAACATTCTCACCTCTGAGTCACACATAGAAACAAATCAGTGTAAAGAGACTTTAATGGCAAAGTGCACGAGAGAATTGAAATAGTTACATGAGTAATTTAAGAAAACATTTAGAAAGCAAGAGGGGAAAGAGGGCTGCATTGTCTAAATAATTACTTGATTTTTATTATACAACTTTACATTTGCTTTCTCCATGTGCTACAGTTATAGAAATCTGATATTTCCTAGTCGCTGCCATAACTGCAGCAAAAGCCACTCAGTGGCACCTTAGGTCACATTAGTTAGTGCTAGAGTCCAGCCCCACTTACAGGGCATCTGATGAAACGTCAGCTGTGACAATTCTACCAGAATGCCATTTTGCTTCCAAGATATCCAGTTAAGTGGCCGTCCATAGCCCAGTAGTTTTACCTGAAATTAAAAACATATATACAAATGTCTCCAAATTTCTCTCTTTATCTTACCCACTTTCTGTTGGGAAGGAGTGAGTGGTATTTTTTTTATATGTACCTGTAGCATTTTTTTCACCTTTATGTAGTGATTCACAGTGTGTTTTAGCTCTTCATCCAATTAAGTGAGTGCATCTATCTTGCTACTATATTCTTGCTTCTATTTTACTCTCAAGAGGGAAATAAAAGTGTGCAGGGCTAGGGAAGGAGAACTGTAAAGACTGAATGGAGTGTCAGAGTGGGGAAGACACTGAACAGATAGGGGAAAGAAAAAGACTTTGGAACCAAGCTACCCAACCAGGGTCTGCCCAGTTCTTACACAGAATATTTGGAGAAAGGCTCCCGTCTCTTATCTAGACACTGCTCCTCCCCAGATTTCCTAATGACCTACTAATCAATATTACATATGTTCTCACTCATAAGAGGACATTGAACAATTATAATGCTATAAGAAATCAATTGGCAGTAGTGGAAAACTGTCAGGGGAGGAGGGGTGGGACTGGCAGTTGAGGGAAACTGCTAGGGCAGGGAGGGGCATACCTCATTTACAGGGGTACCTGCATGATCAATGTTTGTATACCTAACCCTGAATTGTATCCCACATCTTTACACTAAAAAAAAAAAAACTTTGCTTCTCAGGTGGATCAATACAAAAACAAAACCCACGAACTTTTAAATAATGATATTAATTGATGTCAAAAAGAACATAGATAAAGAGATAATCAGTGTCATACCCAGGCTACTAGCTATAATTAAATATTAGATTTGAGCTCCATCTTCTTTCTGCATGGTCATCTATAAGTGTTAGAAATGAAACGTGGAAGTGTGATGGAAGGAGAAGCGTGTGGACAATTCACTTCCAAAGGAATCATCCATTTCTTAAGGAATTAGCTATAAACATATCAAAATTATCTCAATGCCAGACCTAGTGGTTACAACAGTTAGATTAATCTTTAACTTCTTCCAAAATGTTTTGTAAACTTTAAATAGTAGGATTGTGTCACCTTACTTTCATTCAGATGTGTTTTGGGGTGGGGTGTCAGGGAAAGCATCTGAATTCTAGTTTTATGAAAAATCATTCTGTATACATGCAGTGAACTTGAATGACTGGGAAGAACAGTGTCTATTTCATGGTGATGTGTGAGGATAATGTGGCTGTTTTATGGGTTTAGTTTTCTGGGAAATAAACACACTTAACAGTTTTGGCCAAACATTGACATTGATGAAACCTGTTTTAAAATTACTCTTACGAGATATAAAGTGAGTACATATAAGGCCCCCCTTAAAGTTCAAAGTTATATTTTATCAGGATATTCTAGTCACCAATTTAAAGGAATGAAATAAAATTCCCTTTTACCTCTGTTGCCCCCAGAGTAGCTTTGGGCTGGCCAAGAAACAGCTGTCCTGATGTGGGCCATTTAAGAAAAATAGCATAGACCAAATTTTCTTTAGGTTTGGACGTGTACCTGGTTAAAAGAAAAAAATTAAAAGCATAGTAACAAGTTACATCCCATGTTGCTCATTATGCATGAGTCAGGTCTGGAATTGTTTTATGGAGATACTATAATATATACTATATAGAGATATTATACTATATACTATGAAGATACTATACTATTAACTATATAGAGACACTACAGAGATACTATACTATATACTATACAGAGACACTGCAGAGATACTATGTATATACTGTATAGAGACACTACAGAGATACGATACTATATACTATATAGAGATACTATAATACTATATAGAGATTCTACAGACACTATACTATATACTATATAGAGATACTATACTATAGAGATGTTGAGTAAATATTTATCAATGTCTCCACTAATGGAAGGAAAAATAGCCCCGTGGTGGTATAAAAAGCACCTCTCTCCCCCAGAACCAAAAGGAAGTTCTCAAAAGAGAACGGCTTTCCTGGTCTACTATTCCCTGCCATCAGTCTGCTCTAGTGGAGCCAAATGGGAGAGGGGGTGAGCAAAGGGGCAGGATGCAAGAGCTTCATGGCTTTCCATGTGCTGATCCACATTTTTACATTCATTCATTCAACAGGACAAGACATGCATATGTCAATGCTGTGCCTGGTACTGTGCTCAGTGTTAGGAACACAATAGAAAACAAAACACTCAGTTCTTGTCCTTATGGAGCTTAGACTAGAGTGGAGAAGGCAAACATTAAATAATCACACAAATAATATGAAAGTAGGAGTTCTGCCGGGCTCGGTGGCTCAGCCTGTAATCCCGCGCCTTGGGAGGCTGAGGTGAGTGGATTGCCTGAGCCCGCGGGTTTGAGACCCGCCTGGGCAACTTGGCGAGACCTCATCTCTACAATAAATCAAAAAAAATAGCCAGGCGTGGTAGTGAGCACCTGTAGTTCCAGCCACTTGGAAGGCTGAGGTGGAAGGATCGCCAGAGCCCAGCAGGTCGAGGCTGCGGTGACCGGGAGCGGCCACTGCACTCCAGTCTGGGCGACTGAGTGAGACTCCAACTCAAAAAAAAAAAAAGAAAGAAAGTAGGAGTTCTGATAAGCACTATGAAAGAAGAGAAAACCGAGCAATTCTAACAAAAGGATCTCTTTAGATTAGACCATCTGAAAGAAGTCTCTCCAAGAAAATGACATTAATCCGAGACTTAAAGGAACAATGAGGACAAAGAAAAAGGTAAGAGAATTGTGCTCTAGACAAAGAAAACACAATTCATCCATCAGTCATTCAATTGCTCAAAAAATATTTAACGAAATTTTTAAATACTGTTTTAGAGCTAGAGATACAGCACTGAACAAAGTCCTTGTTCTCGGGGAGCTTACATTTTAGTGGGAGAAATTAGAATGGACAAATAAAGTACGTCAGGTGATGATTAAATGCCATGGAGAAAACTGGAGTAGGATAAGGAGGACAGGGCATGCTAGGTAGGAAAGAAGGGGCCTGGGGAGTTATTTTAAGTAGAGTAGTCAGGAAAGATATCTCTGAGGAGGCGGCATTGAGGAGAGTCATGGGTGCACCTGGAGGAGGAGCCTTTCCGGCACACAGAACAGCAGGTGCAGAAGCTCCAGTACAAGAGTGTGCTTGGCCTGTTGCTCCAACAGCAAGAAGGGCAGAATGGCCGAGGGAGAGGGCGAGAGGGTGATGCTCACAGCACACAAGACCAGAGAGGCTGCAGGAAGCCAGATTGTATAGGATCCTACAAGTGTCTGTGAGACCTACCTTTTCTCTGAGACTGGAAGCCACCGGAGGACTTGAGTGTTGAAGTAGCATAACCTGATTTATTATTTAAAAGTCTACTCTGATTGCTTTGTGGAGGACAGATGAAAGGGGCAAAGGTAGAAACTGAGATAAGTCAAGAAGTTACTGGAATGATCCAGGCAGGAGCAAGAGACAACAGAAACCAGAAAGATGAGTGTTGCTACCAGGAGGATCAAAGTGGTCAGGTTCTGGATATATTTCAGAGATAACAATGATAATGGCTGGGCCCAATGGTTCATTTCTATCTATAATCCTTGCACTTTAGGAGGCCTGAGATAGGAGCATCATTGAGGCTAGAAGTTTGAGATCAGCCTGGGCAACAAAGTGAGATCCTGTCTCTATAAATTTTTTTTTTCTTTTGAGTTGGAGTCTCACTCTGTCACCCAGACTGGAGTGCAGTGGCCGCTCCCGGCCACCGCAGCCTCGACCTGCTGGGCTCTGGCGATCCTTCCGCCTCAGCCTTCCAAGTAGCCAGAATTACAGGCATGTGCTACCACGCCTGGCTGATTTTTTGATTTATTGTAGAGATGAGGTCTCGCTGCCCAGGCGGGTCTCGAACCTGCGGGCTCAGGCAATCACTCACCTCAGCCTCCCAAAGGCGCGGGATTACAGACTGAGCCACCGAGCCCAGTTATAAAAATTTTAAAAATTAGCTGGGCATGGTGGTACACAACTGTAGTCCCCACTACATGGAAGACTGATACAAGAGGACTGCTTGAACCCAGAAGTTCAAGATTACAGTGAGCTACGCTAGTACCACAGCCCTCCAGCTTGAGTGACAGAGCAAGACTATGTCTCTTTTTTTTTTTAAAAAAAAAAAAAGGAAGTTAAGGACTCCAAGGTTTTGGAGCTGGCAACTGCCTAAAAGGATGAAACTACCATTAAATGAAATGGGAAAGATCCTGAGTAGAGCTAGTCTGTGGGTGGAGCTGGATTATAGCAAATGTTTATTTATTTGTTCTTCTGGCTTTTTTTTTCTTTTTAGTTTTTGGAGTTCTTGTTGTTGTTGTTTTGGTAGAGACTGGGTCTCGTTATGTTGCCCAAGCTGGTCTGCAACTCCTGGGCTCAAGCAATCCTTCTACTTCGGCCTCTAAAACTGCTGGGATTATACATGAGCCCCCATGCTTGGCTTAAGGCAAAATTTTAAAAGTCAGGACTTCAGTTTTGAACAACGGGTTTAAGATGTGGAAATGGTGAGTAGGAAGTAAAATATCTGTGAGGCTGGAGTTCATAAAGAATTCTGCATTGAAAATATACATGTGAAGGTCATCAACATGGCATTTAGAGCCATGAAAATGGATGAAATCAGCTGGGGGCTTAAGAGAGAGAATTAAAGTCAAAGGACTAGACATCAGGGCAATTCCAGATTTAGAGTTTGGGGCCTGGCACAGTGGCTCATGCCTGCAATCCCAGTGCTCTGGAAGGCTGAGGCAAGAGAATTGCTTGAGACCAGGAGTTGGAGACCAGCCTAGGCAACATAGTGCCTACAGAATAAAAAAAAAAAATCTCTACAGAATTAAAAAAAAAATCTAAAAAAATTAGCCGGGCATGGTGTCACAGGCCTGTAGTTCCAGATACTCAGGAGGCCAATAAGAAAGGTTAGCCTGAGCCTGGGAGGTTGAGGCTGTGGTGAGCTGTGATTGTGCTGCTGTACTCTAGCCCGGGTGACAGAATGAGACCCCGACTCAAAAAAAAAAAAAAAAAA
>NW_007258942.1:78428-85860 GCF_000164805.1 Carlito syrichta | reverse complement strand
TTGCCTGAGCCCGCGGGTTCGAGACCCACCTGGGCAGGCGAGACCTCATCTCTACAATAAAATCAAAAAATTAGCCGGGCGTGGTAGCTCATGCCTGTAATTCCGGCTACTCGGAAGGTTGAGGCGGAAGGATCGCCGGAGCCCAGCAGGTCGAGACTGTGGTGGCTGGGAGCGGCCACTGCACTCCAGTCTGGGTGACAGAGTGAGACTCCAACTCAAAAAAAAAAAGAAAAGAAAAGAAAACTAGGAGACACAGAAATCAACTGTAGCAAATGCTGCCAACAAGTCCAGAAAATGAGAACTGGGAACTACCAGATTTGGCAAGGCAGAGTCTATTGTGGGCCTCCATAACAGCAATTTTGTGAAGTGTAGGGCAGAAGCTTGACCATCATGGGTTCAAGAGAAAAACTAGAGCAAGAAACTGAAGCTAGCCAGTAAAAACAATTCTTTTAAGATGTTTTATTATGAAGGAGAGAAATGGGGAAGTAGCTGGAAGGTTAAGGTGGGTCAAAAGAGTACCTTTCGGCCGGGCTCGGAGGCTCAGTCTGTAATTCCAGCACTTTGGGAGACCACACCAAGTGGATTGCCTGAGCCTGAGGGTTTGAGACCAGCCCCGGCAACTTGGTGAGAACTCGACTCTACAATAAATCAAAAAAATTAGCGGGGCATGGTAGCGCGCACCTGTAGTTCTGGCAACTTGGAAGGCTGAGGCAGAATGATCAACGGAGCCCAGTAGGCCAACGCTGGGGTGGCTGTGAGTGTGCCACTGCACCCTAGCATGGGCATCAGAGTGAGACTCCACCTCAAAAAAAAAAAGAGTACCTTTCAAAGGTGGAGGAAATAACATGTTTATATGCTGATGGGAAAGGATCTAATAAGGAAGTAATAATGAAGATGAGAAGCAAAAAGGGGAAATTGCTATGACAGTCCTTGGGTGGGTGAGTAGAGACAGGACCTATGACACAAGGGTTGGCCTTAAAACCAAAGTGAGGTGACATGACATTACACCGTGTGTGTGTGCGTGTGTGTGTGTGTGTTTCTAATTATCATTAGCTGTCTGGGGTCAGAGATGGAGTAAGTAGACTTGAATTTAATCAAAGTTGATATTCTGTCAAGTGAGTAAGACAGAGGGAGAGAGGGTTAAGAAATCTGCAACGTATTCATTACAGCAATGGGCCACAGAATCTGACCTGGATAAGAAGAGGGACAGAGAAAAAATGTCAGATTTAAGGGTGGTATGATCATTGGCTACAGATCCCTTTGGAAATAGAAGTGCTGTGTGGCGTGAACTGAAAAAGAAGAGGTGGTAGGTAGACAGTAGAATGTTTCCAACTGAAGCCATGGAAGGGGTACAGTTATTGGTAATGTGAGGTCTAAGGTATGACCAAAAGAGCAGTAGCAAACATAGAGTGGACGAGATCTCTAGAAGAGAGGAGGTACAGCGAATCAGAACTGAATAATACAGATATTAAAATCGCTAACCACTGGATATAAATCATAGCTCACTGTAGCCTCAAACTTCCGGGCTCACGTGATCTTCCAGCCTCAGCTTCTTAAGTAGCTGGGACTTCAGGTGCATGCCACCATGCCAGACTAGCCTTTTTAAAATTATTATTTGTAGGGATGGGGTCTCAGTGTGTTACCTAGGCTAGTTTGAACTCCTGGCCTCAAGTGATCCGCTCACCTCAGCCTCCCAAAGTGCTAGGATTACACCCAGAACTATTTTTAACAAAATTCTTAGTGAATAATGCTGCTATAAATATGGGTGTACAAGTATCTCTATGAGACCCTGCATTCATTCTTTGGGGTATGTACCCAGAAGAAGAATTGCTGGGTCATATGGTAATTCTATTTTTAATTTTTTGAGGCACTGCCATGCTGCTTTCACAGCAGTTGCATCATTTTGCATTCCCACTAACAGTGCGCAAGGGGTCCAATCTCTCCACAACCTCAACAACACTTTGGGTTTTCTCCTTTTTTTTATAGCAGCCACCCTAATGGATATGAGGTGTTATCTCACAGTTTTGATTGCATTTCCCTCGTGATTAGTTATGTGGAGCATCTTTTCTCGTGCTTACTGGCTATTAGACAAATTCTACCAGTAAAACTGTCGTGGAGGTGGGGAAATAGAATCCTGGTCCTTCCTACTTGGACATCTTCCCAGAATCCTATTTTGGCCCCTTTTTTTTGAGAAAGCATGATTTATTGAGAGGACAGAAAAGCTCCCACAGTGGAAGGGGACCCGAAGCGGTTGCCTTGGCTCATTTTTAACCCAATATTTTATTTGCCCTTTGGTACCTCTTGCTTGCTAATTTGATGAGCTGCAACTCCTGCAAAAGTTAGAATTTATAGGACTGACCAAACAATAGTCTGTTTTAAAGTAACCACTCAGCATTTTTCATTGGTCTGAATGGCTTACAATTTTTCTAAGAGCTGACTACTTTTAGCTAAAATTTGTCCGCAACTATCTAGAAATGATTTATGCTCAATTTGATAAACAATATTTGCTCTGAAACATACTAGCTATTTCCCTTCTCTCTCTATTAGAGTAATGATATACTCTGAAAGTGCTTTGTATAGGTAAGCATCCATCCGATTTCTCTTTTTATCCTACTCTTCTCTTTATATCTCTGAGAAATTACTTTTGGGATCCAAAACAATAGAAATGTATTATTCTACAGATCTAGAGAGAAGAAGTCTGACATCAAGGTGTCGACAGTGTAATATTTACGCTGGACACTCAAGGGTGAAATATATTTCTTGCCTTTTCCAACTTCTGCTGGTTGTGGGCTCTCACTGTGGCTGCATCACTCCAGTCTCTGCCTCTGTCTGCACGTGACGTTCTCTTTCAGGTCTTCTATTCTGTCTTTTGCAAGAACACACGTCACTAGATTTAGGGCCTACCTGGGTCATCCTGGGTGACCTCATCTCAAGATCTCTGACTTAATTATATCTACAAAGGCATTTTGTTCCATATAAGGTAAAGTTTCTCTAAGAAATTTTAAATGCCTTCCTCTATCACACAGGAGTTGGTAACAAGTATGACTTACCACACATCTGGGGTGACAGTGTCATTCTGGGCTCGCCAAGTATGGGTTTCATAAATAGCTTCTCCATTGACTTTTAGCCAAGACCCTATTTGCCTTAATCGCTCCTCAAAAATTGCAGAAATGGTGCCATCTAGGGTGGGTCCAATATTCATCAAAAGATTTCCTCCACACGAAACTGTTTCTACAAGTTGCTAAAACATTAAGAACAAATGTAGTTCTTAGATAGATAAAACAACTCCCTCTTTGATGTGTTAATACATTGTATTTACATATTTATATATGTATATGTAATCTCCATCTAGAAGAACAAACACAGAGAACAGAAAAATTCCCTGTGTTTATAGGCCATTGAGCGATACAAATTATAAGAAATATTTCCCACACCACCACACTGTTAAGATTATCACAATATTAGCCACCAGACATTTTACTGTACCTTCACCAATTCTTCAATTGTAAGATAGTCAGAGATTCCAGCATTCCTCCTATAGCCCCAGGACAACTTGTCGATTGTCATGCAGTTTTCCCATTTATGTGGCAAAAGATGTCCTGGGTTATAACGATCACTGCAGGTATAGTAGCCACCATGCTTACAGATGCTACCAACTCCCCAACGATCATTGGTGACTACTGTGTCCCGAACCGGGCTGAGATGAAAAGCATAATTTTTTGAAACAAAAGAAGTATTCATTATTTATACAAAAGGAAATGTCACTGAAAAGAATTTAACTGAAATACACCCCTAAAAAGGGACCATGGCACAATACTGTGAAAAGCCCATGGTTTTGAAGTCAAATAGACCTGAGTTGATTGGCATCCTGGCTTTGTCATTTTCTAGCTCCCAGATCTAGAGCAAGTTACCTAACTCCTCTGAATAATGAACTTACTCATCCAGTATTAGAATAAAAATAATTTATGTAAAACAATTCAGTGTTTAGCACATATAAGAGTATTATGTTATTATCTGAAGCTCCCCCATGTTGCGAATGGTAGCCAAAACTGAATTTATATTCAAGACACTTTTCTCTCCAATGACTGAGTCATCTCATACATATATTCTAGTCCTTCTCTCATAATTGTGTCTCAAATTGGAAATTTTCAGAAAAACCAACTATGGATATTATATGAAATATTCCCACAATATTACTTATCATAGCAGGTGGCACAGTTAGAGAGGACCCCACTACACTGAGAAGGGACAGTTTTGAATCACAGATTGAAGTGGACGGCTCCCCGTCTTTTCCCTTGGAAAGACTATCTGGAGACACTGCTTTGTGAAGTATCAAGATTTCCCCAGAATACTTATATATCTGCCCTTTGTGGGCCCAGGAAACATGTAGAAGGCTGCCCAAGTCACAGCACATGCCCAGTGCTTGCTAGGACAAATGTCTATGTGGTCCATAGAGTTTAGGCTCAATGGAGGAGTTCAATCAGAACACCCTGCTCTAATGGGGCAAACTTGAACATGCCAGAAAGGAACGGGAAAGTACAGGAAGTGAGAATGCGGCCATTGAAGGAAAAGAGAGACAGACAAGGGTGATGTTGACTGGGTAGCAAAGATTACCCAAAACGTAAGAGGATAAAAAGGAGCAAGTGAAGGATTGAAAAGCATATAGTCAGAAACAGTGATGAATGGCCAGAGGCAGTGGCTCACACATGTATTCCCAGCACTTTGGGAGACTGAGGCAGGAGGACTGCTTGGGCCCAAGAGTTCAAGACCAGCCTGGGCAACACAGCAAGACCTTGTCTCTCAAAAAATCAAAAAATTAGCCAGCATGGTGGCACATGCCTGTAGTCCCAGCTACTAAGGAGGCTGAGGCAGAAGGATCACCCAGGCCCAAGAGAGAAGCTACAGTGAGCCATGACTGTGTCACTGTATTCCAGCCGGGTGACAGAATGAGATTTCAACTCAAAAAAAAGAAAGCCCAGGTGTGGTGGCTCATGCCTATAATGCCAGCACTTTGGGAGGCTGAGGTGAGAGGACTGCCTGAGCCTAGGGGTTTGAGACCAGCCTGGGCAGGTTGGTGAGACCTCGTCTCTACAATCAATTCAAAAAAAAAATTAGCCGGGCACGGTGGTGTGTGTCTGCAGTTCCAGCTACTTGGAAGGTTGAGGCAGAAGGATTGCCTAGGTCCAGCAGTTCGATGCTGTGGTGGCCATGAGCGTGTCACTGCTCTCCAACCTGGGCAACAGAGTGAGATTCTAACTCAAAAAAAATAAAAAGAGAAAGACCTAGAGAAAGAAATAGTGATGAATAAACAGAACTGTCTTAGTATAAGACCAAAAAAGAACAGAATAGGACATAAAAAGGGGGACCCACAAAATTACTACTTTCAAAGTTCTTGATACTGTGACTTTTAGTTTGATTTCAAATTCATACTATGTATTGGGTTGAATTTTACTCCTGGTTTGTTTAATCTTGATTATTTTGAGTAAATATTGATATATCTAACAACCATTATTTAGGACGATTTCCTCTCCCCCATACCACCAATGAACCTAAGAGGAAATACTTCAAGAAGCAAGGGGATGGGAGTGCTGTAAGTATGTTAGGAATGTGCAAGGCCACTGCCGCAATCCCACAGCATACACACCTTTCGTTATACAGCCAGGCCAAGAAACCTGTGCTGTTCCAGTAGTAATCCGGCGCGTCCCCATCACCATCCGACCACAGCACCTCAGGCCGATACCTGTTCACTAATTCATAGAGCTCGGGCAACGTCTTAGACACTGGAAACTGTCGCCTACGGAATGAGCTGGATTTATCCTTAAGGAAGAGTGGATGAAACCATTCAAAAAGGGAATAGTACAGTCCAAAATGCAGGCCAGTTCTGTTCCTAATGGCAACCTCAAGTTCCTTGACAATGTCCCTCTTGGGCCCCTCATCAATGGCATTCCAGTTCCACGAATACTTGGAACCCCACAATGTAAAGCCTGAAAAATTACAGTAAAAACTGTGGTAAGCATTCCACCCATATAAATGCCAAAACAAATCAGACAGCAAATGGGAGATATATATAAATATATATCAGTTTCTACAAACGACTGCTTTATGGCAAATTTTTCATAGCATATATTCTACTTTTATACAAAAAACAAATGAGAATTTAAACAAGGTGGGACAGAGGTTTTTATTTTTTACTTTTTTGATTCAGGGTCTCTCTCTGTTGCTCAGGCTAGAATACAGTGGCATGATTGTAGCTCACCACAACCTCAAACTCCTGGGCTCAAGTAATCCTCCAGCTTTAGCCTCCTGAGTAGCTGAAACAACAGAAGTGCACCATACACCTGGTTTCTCTCTCTCTCGCTCTCTCTTTCTCTACCCCTAGAGATGAAGTCTCACTGTTTGCACAAGGTCTCAAACTTCTGGGCTTAAGCAATCCTCTCACCTTGTCACCTTGGTATCTCTAAGTGCTGGGATTACAGACTTGAGCCACCATGCCCGGCCAGACAGAGGTTTTAATTGCAACTTTCAAAGTACAATGGTGAAGTCTACATGATCTGATTTACCTCCGATATTTTCCCTCTTAGACTTCAAGGTCCTTGAGGGATGGCATCATGTCTGTTCCCAGCTATATCCCAGCCACCTGCTAGCACAGGGTGTATAGCACAAAGTCAACAATCAACAAGAGCAGATCATAGCTAAGATGGGAACATCTTTCACATCTGCCATACTAGACAATGGCTGCTACTATTTATAATGAAAATCCTGAAATGCACTGTTACAAGATTCCTCTTGTCTTCTAAACCAAAGTTTAAAGTCTACTGCCTGCTTTTAGGATTATGTATTTTATTACAGCATGATTCTTAGAACACTCATGATCTATCTGTAGTCAATTTCATTTAGCCTGATAACGCATTTAACCAAGAGGTGTGGGAAGAAGACACACTGTTTCCCAGTAGTTCTGTACTTTAAAATATTTTAAACATGTGTAATCTCATCCTACTGTAAAATCATAAACTTGGATGGTTCCTCTTTAATAAAATTCCTCAAAAGTGAATAATCTACCAACAAAATGGGTAAGAAAAAATAATGTGTACCATTATGCAAACACTTTGAAATAATTTATTTTTAACAGGTATTTTCATTTAGATTCTGGTTCTATATAAGAATGTTAGAAAAGATATATAAACTGAAATTCTTAAGAAATCATATAACGCTGGGCTCGGGGGTTCAGCCTATAATTCCAGCACTTTGGGAGGCCAAGGCAAGTGGATTGCCTGAGCCCACGGGTTTGACAACTTCCCGGGCAACTTGGTGAGACCTCATCTCTACAACAAATCAAAAACTAGCCAGGCGTAGTAGCACGCGCCTGTAGTTTCAGCTACTTGGAAGGCTGAGGCGGAAGGACCACTGGAGCCCAGCAGGTCGAGGCTGCGGT
>NW_007258942.1:77633-78408 GCF_000164805.1 Carlito syrichta | reverse complement strand
TTCAAGGTCCTTGAGGGATGGCATCATGTCTGTTCCCAGCTATATCCCAGCACTTGCTAGCACAGGGTGTATAGCACAAAGTCAACAATCAACAAGAGCAGATCATAGCTAAGATGGGAACATCTTTCACATCTGCCATGCTAGACAATGGCTGCTACTATTTATAATGAAAATCCTGAAATGCACTGTTACAAGATTCCTCTTGTCTTCTAAACCAAAGTTTAAAGTCTACTGCCTGCTTTTAGGATTATGTATTTTATTACAGCATGATTCTTAGAACACTCATGATCCATCTGTAGTCAATTTCATTTAGCCTGATAACGCATTTAACCAAGAGGTGTGGGAAGAAGACACACTGTTTCCCAGTAGTTCTGTACTTTAAAATATTTTAAACATGTGTAATCTCATCCTACTGTAAAATCATAAACTTGGATGGTTCCTCTTTAATAAAATTCCTCAAAAGTGAATAATCTACCAACAAAATGGGTAAGAAAAAATAATGTGTACCATTATGCAAACACTTTGAAATAATTTATTTTTAACAGGTATTTTCATTTAGATTCTGGTTCTATATAAGAATGTTAGAAAAGATATATAAACTGAAATTCTTTTTTTTTTTTTTTTTTTTTTTAATTAATCAGTATTTTTATTATAGTTTTGTGGGGTACAGTTAAGGGTTAGGTGTACAATTACGTTTCATTCAGACACCCTGTTGATAAGAGGTGTTTTCCCAGCCCCAGACAGATATTTGCTACTGTTAATCCCCTCCCCCTCG
>NW_007258942.1:72129-77613 GCF_000164805.1 Carlito syrichta | reverse complement strand
AAGGCTGAGGCGGAAGGACCACTGGAGCCCAGCAGGTCGAGGCTGCGGTGGCCAGGAGCGTGCCACTGCCCTCCAGCCTGGGTGATGGAATGAGACTCTGATTCAAAAAAAAAAAAAAGAAATAATATAAAATCAGCCTGTAATCCCAGCACTTTGGGAGGCCGAGGCAAGTGGATTGCCTGAGCCCGCGGTTCGAGACCAGTCTGGGCAACTTGGTGAGACCTCGTCTCTACAATAAATAAAAAATTAGCTGGGTGTGGTTGCGTATGCCTGTAGTTCCGGCTACTTGGAGACTGAGGCAGAAGGATCGCCTGAGCCCAGCGGGTCAATGCTGGGTGGCGGTGAGTATGCCACTACACTCCAGCATGATCGACAGAGTGAGACTCCAACTCAAAAAAAAAAAAAAAAATCACATAAAAGCCTCAAAATGTACAGTTAGTGCCTAAAAACATAAGTACACTGTTACACTTCCACTAAAATCTAAAAGAATCTTTGCAAACAGACATTCATAAGATATACTTTTGGTAAAACATTTTACTTTCATAAATTAGGGCAAGTTTAAGACTGACTCACTCTTTAAATTCATTTTTAAAAGCTTGTAAAATAACTCACTCTTGTTCCAAAGATGTTTGTGGTAAACTTTAAAGCAGCATTGACATTTAAAGTCATATTCAAACGTTTTCAACTTGACAGGCCCTAACGTCAGGCAGCTAAAACCACATAGGTCTTCAGTCTAATATCACCACCATAACCTCACACTGTGATCTTCCTTCCCCATTTCAGTGCTGCATTTTCCATAAGCAATGAAAACATCTAGCAACATAAAATCTAGAAAATGCATTAATGTAGGGCTACATCATCTGTCCTCACAATTTGATTAAGGGTTTTTTTGGGGGGGGTCATTTGTTTGTTTAATAAACTCTCTATGTAATACTTTGTGTCACACAGCTTAGAGAAGAACTTAGACATCAGGAAATCAACATGTTCTCAAGCAAATACATTTTATAACTATCTATCTCAGCAGGAGAAACATCTATAGGAGAAAATCATGAAGCTACCAGAATGTGGCTAAGAGGAAAAATATTATAATAAAATCCCAGATTTGGGGCTCTGGTTCTCTCCTATTGTCTTCCCATCCCTTGAAAAATAAAGAGGCAAAATTTCTTATACCAAGGCAAAGATGGTCACACAAAGGCAACTAATAAATTAACATGTGGTTGGGACAATGACAGTTTGTTAACGCTTCCTTGGTTTTATAGATACTGGAGGGCTCATGGGTAGGACCTGTTCTATTAATGTAGAACCACTGTGTCTCCTTTTAAATAGTCCTCCACCAGCTCTGATTTTCTGGAAACCATTACAGCTCCATAATCCTTTTCCTCCAGATGAGCTGTATCACTGTCAGCACTAGCAATTCATCCACCAATTGCACCTTTTGGTCATCTAAGAGTTGGTCAAAAGTGCTTCTAGGTGTGTCACAATGACACAAGACTACAGAAGCATAACCCCATGGTGCCTTCCCAGGACTCACTACAGAGAAAGGAAAGAGTGCAATTTCAATTATAAACTCTGCCCATATCCCTCTTCAAATATTTTTAATTAAATCTTGGAAATGTTGTTAAATATGCAAATAACAAAATGTGACTATCTTTCCTCTGTTATGTGGAAGGTATGATCTTTCCTTATCCCTAGTGCCTCTCAATTTGAGGGGAACATGTTGTCCTTAAATTATAAACAGACGCCAGTCATCACTTACAGTAGCTCCTAATAGAAAATTCTGATTTTGTTTAGATTACCCTGCTTTAGTTCCTTCTTTAAAAACAAACAATAAAAAAAACTTTTTTCATTTGCATTTACTGTACTGACTTACCTTCATGATGTTTAGAAGTTAAGACAATGTATTTGGCACCAGAGGCCTCAAAAACATCTGCCCAATGGCTGGCATTAAAAAATTTTGCTGTAAATAGTGGTCCAAAATCTTCATATTTGAAATCAGGAGGGTAATTATATTTCATAAAGTTCACATAGTTTGGCCTCTTTTCCTTTTCCCAGTACCACCTAAAGGGAGGAAAGGAAATAGCACACATATACACCTTTGAAAGAACTGACCTGCTCCCTCTAACATGTACCCCTTACTCGAATACAATCTTATCCAGATTCTCTTCCTCATTTCTCCATGGGTTTGACTTGGCTTTAAAGAAAGCTTATGCAAACCAAAACCCTCCTCTCATTTGCCATCTATCCCCTTATGAAACTCTCACTCAGTTCATAAACTAGAACATTTAAGGCAACCCAGCCATCCATTCTCTCTTAATTCTTCACTTCTAAATCACAACACATCATATGTGTCTTCACACTCAGACATTGTTCTTTGTAACACAAGTGACTAGGGCTTCAAAACAGAAGAGTGCATGGCTAAAACATGGCTTGCATCTATTATAGCAGAGAATATGTTGTAGGGCGGGGTGTAGAAAGGGAGGCAGTCATAACATTAAGGAGATGTTGTTATCTTAATAAATTGATGCAACCTTCAAGCATGACATATTGTGTGTATTCATTCCAAGCAATCGCATACTGGACCTAAACTGCTTAAGCAAGGCTTCAAAAGGAACACTATACCTAACACATTGTAGATAAACACAGCAGTAACTATTCTCAGTCATTTCTGATCTATCTTCTATTTTTTTCACCCCACTATTTTCATAAGGGCGTTTCTATAGGATGAGCAAATCCATAATCAGCACTTACATCCTCAGACATGAACTGGAAGCTCTTCTGGCTGATAAGACATCATTGAAGGTCATGATACATAGCGGACACTGTGGTCTGCCTGCCCAAAAGTCATATACCTGCTCTCACAGCTTCCATTGCAGCTACAACAATGATGTGAGGCCAATGACGATGGCCAACAGAACTTGAAGGGCAGCTTATTTTGGGGACTCTGGAAAAGGTTTCCCTCCTAATGAAAAGAGAAACTGGCCTTCCTGCCTTTGGGCAAGGTTGTGTGGAGTTGTGATGCCTGGGAACCATCATGTGACCATGAAGGATCAAGTTCTCAGGGTGAGGATGACAGAAAGAGCCTAGGTTTTTGATTTCATCAATGAGCCAACTACTTCTAAATTTCCTGTTATGTGAGATAATAGGTCCCTATTATTATACCTTTACTTGAGTTTTCGATACTTTAAAGTGAAAGTATTCTAACTGATCATAATACATTTTTGCCTTTTAAATTGAACTACAAAAGAAAAAACTAGGACAGTCAGAAAGTTGAGTAAGGATAAGGAATTTTTCCTGTTTTCTCCTAACATGTTCTAATTTCAACCTGCATTCTCTCCTATAGTCTAAACTCACATTTTGTACTAAGATAGATGAAAAGAGGCGCTTACAGTAAAGAGTCCATCATTTATATTGTTTTCCATTACTTTATTTTTTAGAGATGGTGTCTTTCTATGTTGCCCAGGCTGGTCTCCAACTCCCGGCCTCAAGCTATCCTCCCACCCTGGCCTCCCAAAGTGCTGGAATTGCAGGTCACCACACCCAGCCGAGTCGAGTTAATTCTTGGACACAGGCTAAGAGGGTAGAGGAGTAATTTTTTCTGCTCCTACAGTAGAAAGTGGTACAGTGTATAACCTACAATGTTAATATAATACAGTTTATAATCTGTAGTGTGTCTACTACATCCAGTATATATAAATTTGGCTGTATACTATATGATGAATATAGTATAAAGTAGATTGAAATAAATACTTATTGTTTAATGTATTACATATGAATATATTGTATATTAATAATTCATTATTATATATGAATATATTATATGTGTGTATGTATGTATATACGCGTGTATTTCTTCAATAACATTTCTATGTGAGGAACTTAATACTTGAAGCATTTAATCAGAAAAGATATGTGTAACAGCTCAAGAGGTTTCATAGATCTCAAGGTAAAAATCTAAAGTGCAATGTTTTGTGCAGCACCTTTCCTATGGCAAGATAATAACTGGGGATAAGAAAATAATTTTTTAAGGTACCATTCTAGAACCTTTAATAATTTGTTCGAGCCGGGCTCAGTGGCTCAGCCTGTAATCCCGCGCCTTTGGGAGGCTGAGGTGAGTGGATTGCCTGAGCCTGCGGGTTCGAAACCCGCCTGGGCAACTTGGCGAGACCTCATCTCTACAATAAATCAAAAATGAGCCGGGCGTGGTAGCGCGCGCCTGTAATTCCAGCTACTCGGAAGGCTGTAGGCGGAAAAAAAGCCGGAGCCCAGCAGGTCGAGGCTGCGGTGGCCGGGAGCGGCCACTGCACTCCAGTCTGGGCGACAGAGTGAGACTCCAACTCAAAAAAATAAAATAAAATAAAATAAATAACAATAATAATTTGTTCGGTTTTTAGGGTTACCATTCTAGGACGTTTTTTAAAAGTGATTAGAGTCACACGTGATAACTTTTTCTCTTTTTTGAGTCGAAGACACACTCCGTCTCCCAGGCTGGAGTGCAGTGGCACAATCACGGCTCACTGCAACCTCGACCTTCTGGGCTCAGGCGACCTTTCCACCTCAGTCTCCCTAGTAGCTGGGACTCCAGGTGCAGGCTACCACATCCAGTTTTGTTTGTTTGTTTTTGTTTTTGTTTTGTTTTGTTGTGGTTTTTTATTTGTAGAGACGAGGTATATGCCGCCTCGCCTGGTCTCGAACTCCTGGGCCCAAGCATTCCTCCGGCCTTGGCCTCCCCAAGTGCGGGGATGACAGGCATCAGCCACCGCACACCACTCGTGGTAACAGTTTAACATTAAAAAGCCCACGTATGTTCAAAGGTCTCACATATCCATGACTGCGTCTTAGTCACAGTCTGTGACAGAACGGCTGGAAATAGGCAGGTAGCCGCAGGGCAACTTTGGGACAGTGTGTAAATCACCTCACACGTGACGACCCAACACAAACGGACTAATTGCTCTCGCCGCTCTATGCTATCGAGTCCTAACTTCGGCCGGATACGCGCCACGACGAAGCGACTGAGAAGTCAGATCCACACGCAGTGGGTCTGCAAACTCCTGCACGCAGGAGAAAGCCTCCGCGCTCAGCCGGCACAAAGCAATTAGGCCAGAAAGCACACCAACACCACCCGGAAATGCGAGGCGCGGTTCCAACCGTGGGAGGTGAAACCGACAAGGGGGCGCACTTGGCGGCCCCCGAGGCGCGCCGGGTCTTGGCTGGAGGCCGCGGGTCAGAGGGGACGGAGGGATGCGCGCTCACCAAAACCACTCGCTGCCGAAGCTGGGCACGGAAAACACGCCCCAGTGGATGAAGATGCCGAACTTGGCCCGGTCGAACCACGCGGGCAGCGGGCGCGCGTCCAGGGACTCCCAGGTGGGGTCGAAGCGCGCGGCGCCGTGGGCCTGGCCGAAGGGCGGCGGCGGCGGCAGCAGCAGCAGCAGCAGCAGCAGCGGCGGCGGCGGGAGCGCGAGGCTCGGGCGCGCCAGCCCGGGG
>NW_007258942.1:62264-71902 GCF_000164805.1 Carlito syrichta | reverse complement strand
CCTGGGCGCCGTCCTTCCGCGTCTCCTGCTGAGTATGCTCACGGTCACCTGACCCAGTCTTTCTTTGGAGAAAGGCCACCCCACCCGCTCTGCGGTGGGAGTGGCCGCCGTCCCGGGCGCTTAGACGAATGACCCCAGGAGAGCACGCTTGCTCACTTGCATAAGTAAGGAGGCCGATATCAGGGGCGGGAATAAGTCTGGGGCAGGACCTCTCTCTCCTGCCGTGTGCAAAACCCTAGAAGAAACCACCTGAAAGCCAGGAGTCCTGCCTCACATTTGTAATCAAACCCTAGAAGAAACCACCTGAAAGCCAGGAGTCCCGCCTCACATTTGTAATCAAACCCTAGAAGAAACCACGTGAAAGCCAGGAGTCCTGCCTTACATCTGTAATCGAAGCTCCTTGGGAGGCCGAGGAGGGAGGATTGCTTGAGCCCAGGAGTTGGAGACTTGGACAACATAGCCACACCTCGATAAATAAATAAATAAATAAATAAATAAATAAATAAATAAATAGGCAACTGCCGGAGACCACTGGACAACATAGTGAGACCTCATCTCAAATAAATAAATAAAATGCTGCCTGAGCGAGACCTCATCTCTACTAAATAAATAAATATAAGCTGCCCTAGACCAGCCCTGGTGGCTGCACGATATGTCTGGACAGTGGACATAGATACCCAGGCAGGAACCTCTGACAGGTCTCTTGGAAGGAACACAGCTAGCACCCTAGATCATTCTCAACCTCTGCACCAGCCCCTGAAGTTCTGGGTGTGTCAGAGCTGTGGCTGTCAACTTCCACTTTGTATCAGATGAGATTCCATGAGCTTCAGATTCAGTAGAGCTGAATTGGGGTCTAAGAATTTGCGTTTCTACCAAAGTCCTAGGGGACTGTGACATTGCTAGTAAGCAACCAGGCTTTCCTAAGAGGCACTGAATTAGTAGACAAGATGACCGGAGACAGGTGAAACCAGTGGGGTGAATGTAAGTCCACAACTTGGGAAAAGAAGCCAGAAACTTGGAATGATCCATCAAAGAACATCACAGAAGCTTCTCTCTTCACCTTTTAGATGCTTTCAAAGTCAAGCCAGAATCACTCCCCTTCTTCCTCTACAAAATCCCTATACTTCAATGGACCAGTTAAGATGTCACCTCCTCTGTGACACTTTCTGCCACCACCCTCTCCTCCCAGAACACTTTACTTCCCCCTGCCTGCTCCATAACATCCCCTTTCAACCACTAAGATGGGGTTCCAAGGGACTGTCTGGTAGCTAGGTGGGTGCGGGTCTGATTTCCCATCAGGTTGTGTGTGAGCTTCTTACAGGCAGCCACAGCCACTTTCCTTTCTGTAGTCCCTGCATTTACAGCAGAGTCTGACAGGGAGCAGCACTCAAAACACATTTGCTGGGCTCAAGTTTATAATCCTAGCACTTTGGAAGGCCAAGGTAGGAGAATTGTTTGAGGCCTGGAGTTGGAGACCAGCCAGGACAACATATCAAGACCCTGTCTCTATTATTAAAAATTTAAATGAAATTTTTTTAAAAACATGTTTGTTGAAGCTCTTCAGTGAACTTGGGCTATTATTGAGGGAAGGACATGACACTAATGTAGCTGTTGCCTGCAGAGAAATGGGAGCAGCAGAGGCCACTATCACCACAGGTGTAGGGGCATTCCCTCCTCTTGATGCATGGCTTATTTATATGGCTCAGGCCTCAGCCTCTGTCACATATTTTAACCACCAGAGTGCAACAACACTCCATTAACAGTGTTTCATCATAAATCTTGCTTGGGACCATAGCCCCCTGCCTAGCCCTATCCCGCATGCGCACGAGGACCAGTGAGTATCTGATTGTAACCCTGCTTCATTATAATACTGATATGGATTTTTCAGCTCGGCCTGGGCTTTGAGAGTCTCAGCTCAGTGGGTAGGCTAGCAAAGCCCCAGGGAGTGCCAGTTTGATGGTCTGACAAGCCTAGCCCCAGGAGTGTTGGCTCTAATGGGCCAGCAAGCCAAGCCCTGAGAATGTTGCCGACTCAGTGGTCCGGCAAGCTTACACGCAGACGATACCACCTCAAGAGCCTCACCTTCTGCAGGCAGCGACCCTAGTTCAGTTGGCTCCTTATATATATATAGCCCTAAGACTGAGCTGATTGGCTAGCACTAACTGTGAGCTGATTGGTTGGCACTAGTTGTGCTAATTGGTCGATACTAAGAACCAATTGGCAGGAAGTACGGGCCTAATGGTGAGCTGATTGGTCAGCACTTGGCAGTGAGTTGATTGGTTGTTTTTCTATCTCAGCAGTGAGAGCTTAAATTCTAGCTTGAGAGGCCTGTAGGGAGCTTGTTTACCAATGCCAGCTGTGCTGCTTGAGAGGCCTGCAGGAAGTTTTACTGCTTTGTCACTGGGACCCACCCTGTCTGCCTAGCTTTTCTCTAGCGGTCACCTCTCTCAATACTAAAATTCCCTCCCCAGGTGGGGCTTATCCACCATTTTTTGTACTTGCAAAGTATAATGTTTGCGTCTGCACTACTCTTACCTGACTAAAACCCCTTCCTGATCTTGCTAACATACCTTCCCTTTGACATTACACCTCTCCCCTCATCTAACGAAAACTCCGGAAAACTCCCCTCAGGGAAACAGTCCGAAGACTCTTCCTCTTAAGCTGTCTCCCTCATACAAGGGCCCTTCCCCCAACGAAGCCTTGTCTGTCTGAGAATGTTTGGCCTCGTGTCAATTTCTATTACAGGCAAACCTAGGAACCCGTGGATAACAGCTTCAGCAGGGAAACACTGTCCAGCAAACCTGACCCGAACCTGTTTGAGAGCGCTTTGAGGTAGAAGATGAAGAAAATAGAAGGCCTGTCCCTGTCGCAACAGGCCTACCTCCCTGTGGAGCCCCCAGGACCGGCAGCCTCACCTCGGGCGGCTGCCCAGACACAGGGCCTCCCAGGCGGGAGAGGGTGGGAGGCCGCCCTTGCCAAATTCTTTTTTGCTGCCAGAGGAAACAGTCCTGCCGTGTGTCCTCGGGGATATCATTAGCTGCCGAGGGAGGAGCTGATATCTGAGCGAGGCTCTCGAGGACACATTCTGGATCTCCACATGCGGGTTGGATGCCCGCCACCTGCCAGTCTTGGCAGCTCCCAGAATTCCTCTGAAGTGGACAGTGAAGAAGTGAAACATTTGCCTCGCAGCTGGCATCAACTCATAGTCTCTCCGGAAACACAGAAGAAAAGGTTCAAAAGGAGCTGAACCCAATCCAGTCTTTATATGGCAAAGAACCCAGCTTCACAGTAGCAAGAGCATTGAGGCATGGGAAAAATAAAAGAAAACCTGCCTTTTTCTGGCCTGGGTGGGTGATGGAGGAGAAGCAGAAGGAGGAATAAAGGCAGAAGGCTCAGGGTTCAGCAGAGCTGGGAGAGCAGCCAAGCCACCAAGGTTCCCATCTGGGCTCCACCTTCTGCCAAGGACTGTGCAATCCTGGGCAAGGCATCAACCTCTCTGTGCCTCAGTTTGCCCAACTGTTAAGTGTAAATGATAACGATGCATCTTCCTCGAAGGGTGGTTGACCCAGATTTAAGTTACTTAAAGTACATATTAACTGTCGTCCAAGTGTGGACTAGTACTATCATGTGTGTTAGTTAAATAAGGGTAAATAAGGAAAGGATTATTTCCGTCCTGCTTCTCACTTAGGACTTAGAAAAAACCTCTTAGGCTGACTGGCAGCCTAAGTTTAGCTAGAGCGAGCTAAGTTACATGGAAGGTAAGACTGCTTTTTAGCTTTCCTGAGGAATGTTCGAGTGACACAAACAGGACCCAGAAGTAGCCAAGAACCTAACAGGAAGTTTGCCCTGTGGTGGGGCCCCTGCGCCAAGGATAGGGGGCTCACAGCCCTGCCTAAGAGGACCCAGCATACCTGAGAAAGCTGAGGTGAACCAATACAGACCAGATCATAAGTTAGGTATTGGGCTTCATCTGGCAATGACAATAGGATAAGTGTCAGCAGGAGCAGAGGAGGCTGGGGCATCATATTCCTTCTCAGCACCTGGAGATCACCTTAGGCCCCCATCCTCTACTTAGGGAAAAGCAGGGGATGGGGTGATTACCTAGAAGAGAGCTAAATATTTGCTAAAGAGCCAGGTGCAGAGGCTCACACCTGTAATCCCAGCACTTTGGGAGGATCACTTGAGGCCAGGAGTTTGATACCAGCCTAGGCAACATAGAAAGACCCTGTCTCTACAAAAAATGTAGTGTTTGTTTGTTTGTTTGTTTTCTGTTTTGGGGGGTTTTTTGAGTTGGAGTCTCACTCCATCGCCCAGGCTGGTGTGCAGTGGCACACTCACAGCCACTCCAGCGTCGACCTGCTGGGCTCTGGTGATCCTCCTGCCTCAGCCTTCCAAGTAGCCAGAACTACAGGGTGCACAACCACACCTGGTTAATTTTTGATTTTTTATTGTAGAGACAAGGTCTCACCAAGTTGCCCAGGCTGATCTCGAACCCACGGGCTCAGGCAATCCACTCACCTCGGGCTCCCAAAGTGCTGGGATTACAGGCTGAGCAAAAAATGTTTTTTTTTTTTAAAATAAGCTGAGGGTGGTGGTGTAGTCCCAGCTACTCAGGAGGCTGAGGCAGAAGTATTACCTAGGCCCAGGAGGTTGAGGCCATGGTGAGCCATGATCATGCCACTACATTCCATCCTGGGTGACAGAATGAGACCCCATCTCTAAAAAAAATAAAACAAAACAAAGAGCCACATTTTCTCTGTCCCAGGGCAGGTAGTAGCAGGTGATTTGATGACCCTGATACCCGCTGAGCATCAGAACATGTGACACATTTGCCTTCCCCTTCTTTCCTTCCTGATATCTTCATTGAAAAATGAATTACCTTAATACTATAAGAAAGGAATTGGCAGTAGCGGGACACTGCGGGGGAGGGGGGAGACGTAACATCAGTATGGGTACCTTATCTCCAACCAAGGTAAGTGGGGACCAAAGGGAGGCCCAAACTTCACCTGTATGATGACCACTATGTACCTAATCCTGAAGTGTACCCCGCATCTTTAAAATTAAAAAGAAAAGAAAAATGAATGACTTATTGAGTGGCTGTGCATGGAGACCCAACTCAGGGAGGCAAGGTTGCAGTCACATGTCACGTCTCTGTTCCAGCAGCTGTTGTGACTGAGGGAGAGGATGTCCTCTTGGCTACACCAGTCAGAGCAGAAGGTGGAGTTTCCACAGCTCTGGTTAGGAGTGGGAGGAAAGAGGTAAGGTCTGCAGGGGAAGAGGAAGAAATAAAAAAGGACTAACAGAGACCTGAGGAAGGGCTGGTTGTGTGGGAGAAAGGAGATAGTGAAAGAAAGAAAAAGAGAGAGAGGAGGGAAGAAGGGAAAGAGAGAGAGAAAGACAACACAGAGAAAGGAGCCAATACAAAATAATAAAGAGGCCAGACTTGGTGGCTCATCCTATAATCCCGGCACTTTGGGAGGCCGAGGCGAGTGGATTGCCTGAGCCTGCAGGTTCGAGACCAACCTGGGTGACTTGGCGAGACCTTGTCTCTACAATGAAAAAAAATTAGCCGGGCGTGGTAGCGCACACCTGCAGTTCTGGCTACTTGGAAGCCCTGAGCGACAGAGTGAGACTCCAACTCAAAATAATGATAATAATAATGATGATGATGATGATGATGTAGCAGGAGAAACAAAGTGCCCCCAAACTGGGATCAAAGAGAAACTAAAACACAATATGCAAGAATAATGAATAAGACAAGAAAGAGAAAAGGGAAGAGATGGAGATGTAAAAAAAAAAGACAAGAAAACCAAGCAGTGTGAGAAGCTCACAATATATGAAGAAGGCTGAAGCCTTAGGACAGGCCAAAAACTTGTCACAGCAGGCATGGGAGCAGGAGCAAGGGGAGGAGAGGGGACAGCGAAGAAGGAACAAGGGGAGACCGGCAAAGATGAGCCAGGCAGGTTCACCTGTGAGAGAGGCGATGGGCGGGGGAGGACTGAAGAACAAGTGCATGAGAAAGACAGGAAGAGGAGAAGCAGTCCTCCCAATCACCTGGTAGTGAGTGCATGGATAGAAAGACAACAAGTGCGGGAATGTTCTTACTCGTAAGAACATTCGTACAGTTTGCCCTCACCACATGCTGATCCGAAAAGGCAAGGATGTTTTGAAGCCACACTGGGGTTTTTGTTCTCATTTCTTTTGAATGACGGATAAAGGCTCTGATGCAAAGGAGCCAGGCTGCACGATGGCTTCTGTGGTCCCTGGCACCTTTGCCTTCATGGGGCCCTTCCAACATTTTGGGAGGCTGAGGCGAGAGGATCTCTTGAGACCAGGAATTGGAGACCAGCCTGAACAACACAGCCAGACCTCATCTCTTAAAAAAATAAAAATAAAAATTAGCCGGGCATGATAACACATGGTCCCAGCTACTTGGGAGGCTGAGGTAGAAGGATTGCCTGAGCCCAGGAGGTCGAGACTGTGGTAAGCCATGAGCGTGCCACTGCATTCTAGAAAGGGTGATAGCTCAAAAAAAAATAGATAATAAGAGGTATTTCTACAACAATGTTGGTAGACAGGTGAATATGTTGTTTTTATATGAAAACATTTTATTTGACCAAAAAGTTTGTTTATCCCCCCATCAGATTTTAGAAGAAATTAAAATATTTTTGTGGGTTTCTACAAGTATTGTAGGAACTGCACCTTCTGCACCTGAACAATAAGTCAGCTCTAAGAGAAATTAGAGACAGAATAATAAACACTAAAAATATACAAAGAGATTTGATTAAATATTTATATTAATGTGAGCCAAGATAAGTGCCTTAGAATAGCGATGATTGGAGGCAGTGATCATGGAAATTTCATGGTTCCAGAGAGAGGCAGCTTCTTAAGGTACTGGTATATTGAGTTTAGTGTTTATTATATGCACTGCTATCTGTGATTTTTTCCCATTAAATTCTCATAAGGTACTTCCAGGCATATAAAGCTACCTTTATTATCCTCATTCTACAGGTAAGTGCAAGAAGCACCAAGAGGCTGGGTGGGAGGTAGGCGGAAGCAGGAGGATCACTTGAGCCCAGGAGTTTGAGGCTGTAGTGAGCTATGATCATACCACTGCAACAACTTCCCTGAAATAGTCTAGAGTTTGTGTTTTGAACTATCCTGCTAAACTGAGGAAATATGCCTGGACTTTTGTTATTATGTGGATGAGAATACTGAATTCTGCTTGCCACAGTGACTCACTTCAGGAGGCCAGGGTGGGAGGATTGCTTGATTCCAGGAATTTGAAACCATCCTAGTGAGACTTCATCTCTACAGAAAAATAAAAAATTAGCTGGGTGTGGTGGTGCATGCCTGTAGTCCTAGATACTCAGGAGGCTGAGTGGAAGGATTGTCTCCTGAACCAAGGTGGTCAAGGCTGTGGTGAGCTGTGATTGCACCACTGAACTCCAGTCTAGGTGACAGAGTGAGATCCTGACTCAGAAAAATAAAAATAAACAAATGAAAAGAGAACACTCTATTTGAGGCAGGGAAGCTAGCATAGCTTAGACATAGATGAGTTTCTTGTAGGCAGGTATAGCTTAGATAATTAAAAGACCAGATGGTCAGGCACCAGGGCGCAGACTTATCGAAACATGATTCTCTGAAACAATACCTACACTGACTAGGATCTAATCCCAGAATATAGGGATGTTGGAACACTCAGTTACAGAAACCATAAAACAAGGCAGAAAGGGAATTGCCAGAGGCAGTGAAGCATAGTGTTCTTTAAGAAGAAGCTTAATCAAACTGTAAAACAGTAACCTTTGTCATTATCTTAAAAATTTCACATGACACAAGTAAGCTTAGAGGTAAGCAATGAAAAATAGAAGCTGGAATCATAAAGCTTGTGATTAATATGTTGTCACCCATCATGTATTCCATGCAGCATGTAGGTTCTTAGCATAAAGAATAAATTGCTTAATCATCACCAATAAAAATATATAAAGCACTCAGCTGTCACCAAGGAGCTGTGCCCTTTCTCTTAAGACACCCATGCTCTCTCTAAAACATATTTCCTTTTCCTTCCTAATAAATCCTATCTTAAACTATACTTTAGGGCCAGACTCAGTGGCTCAGCCTGTAATCCCAGCACTTTGGAAGACTGAGGTGAGAGGATTCCCTGAGCCCAGAGGTTCGAGACCAGTCTGAACAACTTGGCGAGACCTCGTCTCTACAGTAAATTTAAAAATTAACCAGATATGGTGGTGTGTGCCTGTAGTTCCAGCTACTTGGGAGGCTAAGGCGGAAGAATCACTGGAGCCCAGCAGGTCGAGGCTGCGGTGGCCAGGAGCGTGCCACTGCACTCCAGTCTGGGTGACAGAGTGAGACGCCAGCTCAAAAAACAAACAAACAAACAAACAAGCAGAAACTATACTTGAGGCTTACTCTGAAATTTTTTTCTATGGCGAAACCAAGAACCCATGGAGCCACAACACCCCATGCCTCCTGGCATCATATTCATTCATTTATCCTTTCTTTGCTCATTCTTTCTGGTTTTTATTTCAGTCACTAATGGTCAATTCATTCATTGGTGATTACTTCTTTATTTTAGTAGGTCAGAATCTATTTATTCAGCCTCTACTCTGTTTTCTTTCAATGGCATGAAAACAAAGCTGGCCCTATTCTCTATGTGGCTAATTCTCTAATGGGAAATGTGAGCATTAAACAAATGACCTCCTAAATATAACATAGCAAACTGGAGTTCATGCTAGGAAGTAAGGAATACTACCAAGCATATGGCATGAGATCCCAGTCTAATCTGGGCATCAGGAAAGTCGTCTTTGAGGAATCAAAATTTGAACTGAGATCTCAAGGATGAGCAAATTAGAATAAGCTTCCTAAAGCATTTAATGGGGGAGCAATAAATTACTCGATAAAGATTTACATGTTTCACTTTTCATTAAAATTTACCTTGCAAGGATAAACAAAATGGGGGGAAATGTAGTAGAATGGACATTATCTTGTATTTTCTTCCTGGATAGTGGAGAATACAAATTTCAGAGCTGAAGGCAAAGACACTTATTCCACCAGCTCTGGGGCAGGGAGCAATATGTTTTACACTTCATTTCTTCTCTAGTCATCAAATCTCCAACAGTTTCCCCCTAAAATATGAAAATGAAAGCAAATTGCATTCAAAATGTACAATGAAATTTTTTTTTGAAAAGGATGAGTGAACTAATTATGTAAGCAACAGGAGCAAGGGTGTTCTAGACAGAGGCCAACAGCATGGGTCAGGATACAAAACCAGGCCTCAAGAAGCTTCCTGTGTTAAGAAAGAAAAGCCCAGCCAGGCTCCATGGCTCAGCCTGTAATCCCGCACCTTTGGGAGGCTGAGGTGAGTGGATTGCCTGAGCCCGCGGGTAGGAGACCTGCCTGGGCAACTTGGCGAGACCTCATCTCTACAATAAATCAAAAACCAGCCGGACATGGTAGCGCGCACCTGTAGTTCCAGCTACTTGGAAGGCTAAGGCGGAAGGATCGCCAGAGCCCAGCAGGTTGAGGCTGCGGTGGCCGGGAGCGGCCACTGCACTCCAGTCTGGGCGACAGAGTGAGACTCCAACTCAAAAAAAAAAGAAAGAAAGAAAGAAAGAAAAGCC
>NW_007258942.1:27827-62244 GCF_000164805.1 Carlito syrichta | reverse complement strand
GGGGATAGGGAGGGGTGTTCAAATCAATGAAAGTAATATAGGATAAGATCTGTAAGGAAGATCAAATAAGCCTTAAGCAATTTTCCCAAGAGTTAGACAGAGGATCTTATCCATTTTAGGGCCCTGGGGATTATTTGATGGAGTAACTGATGACATCAACATGGACAGAGTCTGAGAAGGAAAAAATTGCCATGATCTTCTAAGATGACCAGAGCCTCATGCAGTAAGTGAGACCTGTGGAGCTGTCCAAAATTATATCCTGACACAGCGGTCAAAATAAAGAAACAAGTGTGAGCAGTGGTGTGGCTCATCTGAAGAGACGTTATGCCTTATAGACTGGCACAAGCTACAGACTCCTTTCTCTAACTATCTGAAGAATCTCTTCAGCAGGATAAAGATGGCAGCCTGGGTAGTACATATGACTACAATCGCTTGAAATCTCTAGATGGAGGCCATATCCCATTGCCATTACAACGTAGCTTCTTCATCCATGGATGTTGATACTTGAGAACTTCTCAGAAAGAATTTCATTCATTCTGTGAAGATCAGATATTGTTATCTGACTACAGAGCTGTTCAAATGTTCATACCAAGTAATGAGACTCCCTTAAATATCTGTGTAAGGTAAAACAAAATATGGGGGAATGCAGCAAAATGGACATTATCTTGTATTTTCTTCCTGGATAGTGAAGAATACAAATTTCAGAGCTGAAGGCAAAGACTTATTTTGTTTAACAATTTTCTTCAAAGAACACATATTACTTTTATTAATAAAAAAATTTTAAATGTAAGCCATACAGGTTACTCATCATCATATGAATAAAACATGCATTACATTTTTTTGGAAACTGCTAGTTGTATTGTTTTTGAGACAAGTTCTTGCTATTTTCCCAGGCTAGAGTGCAGGGGTGTGATCAGAGCTCACTGCAGTCTCAAACTCCTGGCCTCAAGTGATCCTCCTGCCTCAGCTTCCTAAATAGCTGGGACTACAGGTATATGCCACTATTCCTAGCTTTGCTTATTTTTAAAGACAAGCTCTATCTCTGAATTATTTTATATCAACTACCAAGAAACATACAAAATGAAGAATTCCCAGATTGCCTTACTTTTGTTGAACATGCCTAAAAGAGATCTTAGATTTAAGGGTACATGGAAAATATTTTTTCCATTTGATTTATCTACCTTATAATAGATTTTTTACAGTCTCAAAATAACGGGATTATTTCCGTTTTTATTACCCTTTTAAAATATTTTATTAAATATATTCATTCAACAAATAAATTGTGAACAATACCTATCATACACTAATGAATGTGCCAAGTCCAGAAGATTCAAGACTGAATCAGAAGACACCTTGACCTTGAAGAGCTTACAGTCTAGAACAGCCAAGCTGACATGAAAATAAATAAATGCAATAAGCTCTAAAATCACAATTATAGAAATATGTGCAGGGCAGTGAGAAACTGACTATCGGGGTGGTACAGAAATAATTGACACTTATTAACTGCTTCTGTATGCCAGGTACTGTTCTAAGTGCTTTGCTCACATATATTAGCTCACCAACACCCTGTGATCGTTCTCATTACCATATTGTTACACCCATTTTACAGATGAGGGACTGAGACAGAGTGGTTGCATAGCTTGCCCAAAATCACCAGCTATACTGAGTGGCAGAATGACAGAACCAGCATTTAAATAAATATAAGCGGCCAGGTGCAGTGGCTCATACCTGTAAATCCCAGCACTTTTGGAGAATCGCTTGAGCCCAGGAATTTGAGACCAGCCTGGCAACATAGTGAGACCTTGTCTCTACAAAAATAGCCATGTGTGTTGATATGTCCCAGCAAGTTGGAAGGCTGAGATGAGAGAATCACTTGAGCCCAGGAGGCTAAGGGTGCTGTGAGCCGGGATCATGCCACCGCACTCCAGCCCAGGTGACAGAGTGAAAACTTGCCTCAATACATACATACAGACAAAAAGACAGGTAGGCTGCTAGGCTTCAGAGTCCTGTGCTCTCAATCACCACACATTTACTGTACAGACTGGGCAGGGAAAAGTTCACCACACTTCAAGCTGAGAGGACAGCTTGGACAAGTCAGGCATAGAGGATCCTGGAGGGATAAGAGATATGCCACGTCATAGAGTGTCTAGATGGATCTGTTCCAGTAGACAATGAGAAGCCTTTGAAAGCTTTTAGTCAGGGAAGTGACAGGGGCAGATTTGTTTCTTTAAAATATTACTTTTGACAGTGGTTGGAAGAATGTTGGAGAAGGCCTGGCTGGAGGTGGGGACACCTCATTGAAAGACCACTTCAGTCGTAGGAGAAGGCCATAGAAATGGAATTGGAGAGGGAAGAATGGACGGGGGCCATTTTGACTGCTGGAGGTCAAGCTTACTGGTTGTTAAATGTTTTCAATATAGCGGTCGGGTGCAGTGGCTCAAGCCTGTAATCTCAGCATTTTGGGAGGCAGAGGTGAGAGAATTGCCCGAACCCAGGGGTTCAAGACCAGCCTGGGAAACATAGCAAGACCTCATCTCTACAATAAATAAAAAAATTAGCCGGGCATGGTGACACACACCTATGGTTCCAGCTAGTTGGAAGGCTGAGGTAGAAGGATCACCTAAGCCCAGCAGGTCAAGGTTGCAGTAGCCATGAGTGTACCATTGCACTCCATCCTGGGCAGCAGAGTGAGACTCCTTGAACAGAATCAACAGTGTGCTCTATGAAGTCAGAACTCAGAACTGTCTTGCTTGCCACTGGATCCCCAAAGCTTGATAATGTGCTCAGGAAATGCTTATTGGTTGAATGAACGAATATATGAATGAACCAATGAATAAGTGAATACATAAATACATGAATCAAAGAAATGACTCAGTCATGGATTAGACCAAGTGGATAAGAGACGAAGTTAATGGATTTTCAAGTTACTTGCCTAAATGATTAAGTCAGTTTGTCTTTCTTATACTAAACTTAGTTTTCAGGCTGCTCTTATGAGTGTTGCATGTGTACCATAGAGCAACCAATGCAGCTCCATGATTTAGCCACTGGGAGACCCATGAAAGAGCCTACCCATTCCTGTCTGCTTCCATGGGCCCCAGTCATGGCATGCGACCACATCACGTGGCTGTGCCTCCAAACTCACCACTCTCACCTCTCTGGATCACAGACTCGTGTTTCAAAAACATAACTCCATTATATCGCCCATGGCTCTAGTCCTTCGTTCCACATCTCTTTACTCTGCTTTAGTTTTCATCTTAGTGCTTCATGTTTTCAGACATTTCATTCATGCATGCATCATTTTGTTTAGTATCTATTACTATATTCATTTCCTATTACTGTCATAGCAAATTACCACAAATTTAGTGACTGAAAACACAGGTTTGCTATCTTACAGTTCTGGGAGTCAGAAGTCTGAAATGGGTCTCACTGTCAATGAGGTTGCATTCTTTCTGGAGATTCTTGGGGAGAATCTATTTCCTTGTCTCTTTGGGCTTCTAGGGGTTGCTAGCATCTTGTGGCCCTCTTTGATCTTCAAAGCCGGCTAAGGCAGCTTGACTCTTTCTCATGACGCCATCTCTCTGCTTCTGGCTCATCTGTCTCCTTCCTCCCCATTCAAGGACTCTTGTGACTTTGTTGGGCTCACCTAGATAAACCAGGATAATCGTCATATTTTACAGTCAGCTGATTAGCAACTTTAATAGTATCTGTGATTTAGTTTTCCCTTGCCACAGGATACAACACATTCACAGGTTCCAGGGACTAGGCTATGGACATCTTGGAAGGGCCATATCTGCCCAGCACAATCTCCTGCTTCTCGAATTTGTTTCTTGAGAGCAAGGCTTTGTCTACTTTGCTCACTATGGTGTACTCAGTGATTAAAAGACGAGTACATAGTGAGCCCTCAATAAAGGTTTTGAATAAGTGAACCCATCTCTGCTTTCTCCTTCACAATCCACCCCATACCAAAACAGAATAGTTTTTCTCATTATCGACTTTGACCATCATACACTCTTGCTCAGAGAAGGGGAATGGATCACTTCCAGGTGAGATGGAGGCTTGACCCTAGCCACCTGCTCGTCTCTATTGAATTCCAGCGGAAATAACAGCAGAAACATCTGCCTCAGTTCTGAACCAGGCAAGTGATCGTCTCATGTCACAGAATAGAAGAACTTCTGCTAGATCCAGGACTGATGCCCCTCGGTCGCAAAAGGCCTTGAAGGTTGGAGTTCAACTCTGATTCCTCAGAAAGAGAAGCGTGTCCAAGAGGCCAGGGGGTCTAAAGGGCCCCAGCAATGCCCCTTACTTGAGTTCCCTCTTGTCTCTTTAAACTCTGGAATTCCAGTGTCCATATGGAGTTTTTTTCTGAATGCAAATGTCCACTTGTGCAGAGAATTAGGCAAGACAGAGAAAACATGTTTCCTAGGGAGACCTTCCAAGTCAGCAGCCACTAAGCTTCTAGTTACTTCTGCCCTGCCTCCCTCTCTACTTCCCCAGAGCTCCTGGATCCCCAAGTGGATAATACACTATGTTTTGTTTTTGTCATTCAGATTGTTGATGTTGCTGGTCTTTACTTTTTAAAATGTGAACCGTTCATTGTATGAGTGATTTTGGCAGAGACACACATCAGACATTCAAATATTAATATTTCCTGTTTATTAAGTGCTTCCTGCTGTGCAATACCAATGTGAGGCATCATAGATAGTCCTTAAAAACATCCTTGCAAGTTGGGTAGCATTGTTTCCTTTCCAGATATGAAGAAACGCACAAGGGCCCAGGTCTTCCAAGTGAAAGAGTTGGGATTCAGCTCACTCGGAGGTCCCTGCTGACTCCAGGAGTGTACCCTGTTTTCCAGCGTAAACCAAGGTGACCGCCCTGGGGGCAGGAGGGCTCTGCTCTGAAGGTAGGTGGCTGCTAGGATGGTAGGCGGCCAGGTCTGAAACCCATCGTCAGTAAGCCACGCAGGGCTTGCTCCACTCTCTCAGGGTGCCAATCAATCAGGTCTCTCTTTTCTTCTCTCCAAATAGTTACTCAAGTAGGGCAGAAACTAAAGCCAGGTGACACACCAAGAGCAAAATAGAAGGGAGCACAAGAACTCAGTCATTAAGATAAAGAATCCTTCAATGCAATACTTTATTTTATTTTTTAACTCCTCCCCCACCCCACCCCCCACATCTCTCAATGCAATATTTTAAAAAATCATGCCAGCAAACTGCATCTGCTCAGCCATATTTGTAAATAAAGATTTACCAGGGCTGGGATGAGGTTGTAGCCAATGAGGCTAAAGATACAAGTTCAGGGTTGGATCAAGTCTTTATTTAAAGTTTTGCTGTTTTGTTCATGTGTTTTATTTTGTTTGTTTTCATTAATTCTGCCTCAAGCATCCACTTACCTTCTCTGCAGAAATTCTGTTATCGGCCTCTGGGGGCTGCACCCTCCACGTGAGTGGTTGCAGGGACTCAAGATGTGCAGAAGGAAGTTATATAACTTCTCTTCATAATTTCTTTTTGGCACACGTTCCTTGATTTTTGACAAATACAGTTGTTAATCACCACCACAATCAGAATTTAGAACAGTTCCAATATCTCTAAAATCACCCTCTCCCCTACTCCGGTAACTGGCAAATACGTTTTTCTATCCCTGTAGTTATGCCTCTTCCAAAATGTCACTAAATGGAAAAATACAGTCTGAAGCCTTTTGACCTTGACTTCTTTTGCTCAATATAATGCGTCGGAGGGTCTTTCGTGTTGTGTGTATTAGTAGTTCCTATTCCACTCTATGGATGTACTTATTTGGGTTGTTTCCAGTTTGGGGAGATTATGAATAAAGACAATATAAACACTTACTTTTGGGCTGGGTGTGGTAGCTCACACCTGTAATCCCAGCAATTTGGAAGGCTGGGATGAGAGGATCACCTGAGCCCAGGAGTTCAAGACCAGCCTACGCAACATAGTGAGACCTCATCTCTACAAAAATAAAAAAAAAATTAGCCTGGCATGGTGGCATATGCCTTAAGTCCCAGTACTTGGGAGGCTTAGGTAGAAGGATCATGTGAACCCAGGAGGTCAAGGTTGTGGTGAGCCATAGTCATGCCACTGCCCTCCAGCCTGAGCGACAGTAAGACTCTGATTCAAAAATAAAAACATAAAACTTGGTTTGGGGGGTTTGTATGAATATAACTTTTCATTTCCTCTGGGTAAAAAGCTATGAGTAGGATTAGTGGGTCATATGGTAGGTTTGCATTTTACTTTTTAAGAAACTGCCAGACTAGTTGTCAAAGTGACTGTGCCCTTTTGTGTTCCCATTTTAGCGTTTTGAGGGTTGAATTGAGGGGAACTCAATCCAGAGGTATGTTGGCCACCCTCAGCCTCCTACTGTGAATGAATGGTGTTGAGACCTCCGGAATCCTAGTGATGGACACTTCATCCCTCCCCATCACAGGTAGTCTCTGAGGAGTAGGACACAGAAAGCATGGCTTGTAGGTTGTCTGGGTATCCTGAGCACATAGGCTGATGTCTTGGAAGTCTAGTAAAGGAATGCTGTGGAACTGAGGTTTCCAACACGGATGAATGAATAAAGAAAATGTGGTGTATATACACCATGGAATACTATTCAGTCATAAAAAAGAATGAAATCTTGTCATTCATAGCAACATTGATATAACTGGAGGATACTGTGTTAAGTGAAATAAGCCAGGAACAGAAAGTTAAGCAGAACATGTTCTCATGCATATGTAGAAGCTAAAAACAGTTGATCTCATGAAGTGAAAAGTAGAACAGAGGATACTTGAGGCTGGGAAGGGCAGGAGGAAGGGAGAGATTAGGGAGACATTTGTTAAAGGATACAAAATTGTAGCTAGATAGGAGGAATATGTTCTAGTGTTCTATACCATTTTAGGATTACTAGGTCACAATAATATGCAGTTTCAAATAGCTAGAACGAAGATATTGAATTCCTTACACAAAGGAAGGATAAACATTTGAGATGATGGATATGGTAATTATTCACTGATCACTCTACATTTTATGTATCAAAACATGACTGTGTGCCCCGTGAATATGTGAAATTATTGTGTGCCAATTAAAAATTTTAAATGATATATATATTCTTTTTTTAAAACATTTTTTATTATAAAATTGTGGGGTACAGTTAAGGGTTTGGTATACAAATGTGCATCGTTCAGGCACCCTTTTTAATAAGGGGTGTCTCCCCATCCCCAGACAGATATTGACTATCGTTAGTCCCACCTCCCTTCCCCTCCCTACCCCCCCCATAGTTTCCCACTGTCAATCCTTTTCTTATAGTATTACGGTAGTTGTTCAAGGTCCATTTATGAGTGAGGACATGTGGTACTCAGATCTTTGCTTCTGCGATAGATCACTCAGTATTATAAACTCCAATTCCATCCAAGTTGCTGCGAAATTCATGATTTTGTTCTTTTTTATGGCTGTGTAGTATTCCATCGTTTATATGTACCACATTTTTAAAATCCAGTCCTCTTTTGATGGACAGTATGGTTGGTTCCATGATCTTGTTATTGTGAACAATGCTGTGATAAACATACATGTGCCGGTATCTTCTTCATAGAATGATTTGAGTTCTTCAGGGTATATTCCCAGTAGGGGACTTGCAGGGTCATATGGGAGGTCAATATTTAGAGCTTTTAGGAATCGCCACACTGCTTTCCACAGAGGCTGCACTAGTTTATACTCTCACCAACAGTGTAGAAGTGTACCCTTTCACCACATCCTCTCCAGCATCTGTTATTTTTTGTTATTGATAATGGCCATTCTCACTGGAGTTAGGTGGTATCTCAGTGTAGTTTTAATTTGCATCGCCTTGATGACTAGTGAGGTTGAGCATTTCTTCATGTATATGTTGGCGTCTCCTATGTCTTCAAGAAGTATCTGTTCATATCTTTTGCCCACTTTGTAATGGGGTTGTTTGTTTTTTTCTTTTGAGCACGCTTGAGTTCCTTGTAGATCCTTGATGTTAGGCCTTTGGCAGACATGGAGTTAGCAAATATTTTTTCCCAGTCTGTGGGCTGTCTCCCTGCTCTCTTGGTGTTTTCTTTGGTTTTGCAGAAGCTTGTCAGTTTAATGAGGTCCCACTTGTCTATCTTATCTCTTATGGCCTGGGCACTTCGGTTTTGCCCAGGAATTGGATGCCAATTCACTTCCATAAGGGTGTGTCCTGCATTTTCTAAAGTTCTTATGGTTTGAGGTTTTACATTTAGGTCTCTGATCCATTTAGAGTTAATTTTTGTGTATGGGGATAGATAGGGGTCTTGTTTGAATCTTCCACATGTAGTCAGCCAGTTTTCCCAGCACCATTTACTGAATAGATTGTCCTCTCCCCAGTGGTTGTTGTTGGAGGCTTTGTCAAAGATGAGTATTTGAGAAATTGAGGTTTTGCTTCTGGAATCTCAATTCTATTCCATTGGCCTATATGCTTGTTCTTTTACCAATACTAAGCTCTTTTGATTATTGTTGCTTTAAAGTAAAGTTTAAAGTCTGGAAGTGTGATACTTCCTGCTTTGTTTTTTTTGCTGGGGATTGTTCTGGCTATTCTTGGTCATTTGTGTTTCCATATGAATTCCTGTAGTTTTTTCTAGATCTGAGAAGAATGTTGCTGGCAATTTGATGGGTATGGCATTAAATCTGTAGATTACCTTAGGTAAGATGGACATCTTCACAATGTTGATTCTTCCAATCCATGAGCATGGAATATTTTTCCACTTGTTTGTGTCATCTTTGATTTATTTGAGCAGTGTTTTGTAGTTTTCATTGTAAAGGTCTTTCACATCTCTGGTTAGGAAGATACCAAGGTATTTCATTTTTTGTGTGTGGCTATTGTGAATGGGGTGGTGCTTTTTATTTGGGTTTCTGTTTGTTTATTATTAGTGTAAAGAAATGCAATTGTCTTTTGAACAGTTATTTTATACACTGAGACTTTGCCAAAGTCCTTTATCAGTGCAAGGAGGTTTTTCACAGAATCTCTAGGGTTTTCAAGGTACACAATCATGTTGTTTGCAAAGAGATAACTTGACTTCCTCTTTTCCTATTTGGATACCCCTGATCACCTTCTCTTTTCTAATTGCTCTATCCAGGACTTCCAATGCTATATTGAACAAGGGGTGAGAGTGGGCATCCTTATCTTGTTCCAGTTTTCAAGGGAAATAGTTTCACTTTTTGTCTGTTTAGGAGTATGCTGACTATGGGTTTCTTGTAGATGGCTTTTACTATTTTGAAGTATGTTTCATGTATGCCTAGATGTTCGAGGGTTTTTAGTCAAGAAGGAGTGTTGTATTTTATCAAAAGCTTCTTCTGCATCTAATGATATAATCATGTGGTTTTTGTTTTGACATCTACTGATGTATTTAATTATATTTATGGTTTTGCAACTGTTGAACCAGTCTTGCATCCCAGGGATGAAGCCTACTTGGTCATGATGGATGATTTTTGAGATGTGTTGTTGGATCCTGTTTGCTAGGATCTTGTGGAGAATTTTAGCATCTATGTTCATCAAAGATATTGGCCTGTAGTTCTGTTTCTTTGTTGGGTCTTTACCTGGCTTGGGTATCAATGTGATGTTAGCTTCATAAAATGATTTGGGGAGAGTTCCATCTTTCTCAATTGCCTGGAATACTTTCAGTAGGATTGGTATCAGCTCCTTCTTAAATGTCTGATATAATTCTGCTGGAAAGCCATCTGCTCCAGGGCTTTTTTGTTAGGTAGTTTTCTTATTACATAGTCAATTTCCTTGATTGTTATTGGTCTACTTAGGGTCTTGATTTCTTCTTGTTTCAAGTTGTGTGATGTCAGAAAGTCCTCCATTTCCTTGAGGTTTTCAAGTTTGTTTCCATACAAGTGTACATAGTAGTCTCTAATGATCTTTTGTATTTCTTCAGGGTCAGATGTGACTTCATCTTTTGTGCATCTTATTGTGTTTGTTTGGGCTTTTTCTCTCATTTCTTGGACAGTCTAGCTAGGGGACCATTGATCTTGTTTATTCTTTCAAGGAACCAGCTTTTTGTTTCATTGATTTTTTAAAATCTTTTTTTCTTCTGTTTCCTGGATTTGGTCTTTTATTTTGGTGATCTGGATTCTTCTGCTGAAGTTAGGGTTTTGGTGGTCTTGCTTTTCCATATTCCTTAGGTGACTTGTTAGGCTTTTGATTTGTGATCCTTCCATTTTCTTCATTTGCGTTTGTAGAGATATGAATTCCCCTCTTGCTAGTGCTTTCATGGCATCCCAGAGATTTTGGTAAGATGTTTCTTCATATTTTTTTTGTTTCCAGGTATCTTTTAATCTCTGTTTTGATTTCATCATTGACCCAGGAGTTGTTTAGCATCATGCTATTTAGTGTCCATGTCCTTGTGGTTTTGGGTGGAATCTTGTTGATGTTTATTTTTATTTCACTGTGGTCTGAGAAGGTGTATGGCAAGATTTCGATTTTTTGAAATTTGTTTATGCTTGATTTATGACCAAGTATGTCATCAATCTTAGAGTACATTCCATGCAGTGATGAGTAGAATGTATATTCTGTGGTCATTGGGTGGAGTGTTCTGTAGGTATCAATTAGTTCATTTGGTCAGGAGTCACTTTGAGGTTCCAGATCTTGTTGCTGATTTTTTGTCCTCAGGATCTGTCTAGGGTTGTGAGTGGGGTATTGAAGTCCTCAGCTATGATAGAGTTGGAGTCAGTATCTTTTTTGTTTACCTAGAAGCTGCTTTATGAAAGTTGGCGCTCCTATGTTGGGTGCGTATATGCTTAGGATGGATATTTCTTGATGGATTGAACCTTTTATCAATATGCAGTGGCCTTCTGTATCTTTTTTAACTTTTCATAGCTTAAAGGGTATTTTGTCTGAGATTAAGATTGTGACTTCTCCTTTCTTTTTTCTTCTGTTCTCCTGAAAATTTGTTTTCCATCCTCTTACTTTGAGTCTGTGAGCGTCCGTTCTAGTGAGGTGAGTCTCTTGAAGGCAATAAATTCTTGCCTGGTGATATTTTATCCATTTTGCCTTTCTATGTCTTTTCAGTGATGCATTTAGTCCATTCGCATTCAGGCTAATTATTAAAATGTGAGCGTTGATCCCTATCATAAGGTTCTTACAGAGTTTTGTTGTTGTTCCTGTTTGTTGTCTTTCTTTTGTTTTTAGGGTTGGCTCCTGTGTGTTTCCCATCTTTTCCCTGTACTCTTGTGAAGAACATGGTCATTCTTTTCTCCTTTTCTTCTGTGTTTAATATTTTCTTAAGTATTTCTTGTAGAGGTAGTCTGGAGGCTGCATAGGATCTTAGGGATTGGATATCTGAGAAGATTTTGATTCTCCCTCACTGAGGAAGCTTAGCTTGTCTGGGTAGGTTATTCTTGGTTGAGATTGTTTATCTTTGAGAACTTTGAAGATTGGGCTCCAAGCTTTCCTGGCCTGAAGGCTTTCTGTAGATAAATCTGCTGCTATTCTAAATGGTCCTCCCTCGTAGGTATTCTGACCTTTTTCTCTTGCTGCCTTTAGGATTTTTTCTTTTATACCTACTTTGTTTTGGCAAATGATTATGTGTCTGGGAGTTGGTCTTCTCATTTGTTGTCTTGCAGGGGTTCTCTGAATCTCTTGTGTTTCAATTTTTGTATCACTGATGAGTTGAGGGAAGTTTTCTTGAATGATTTCATGAAATGTTTGTTTAGTGTGGCCTCTGTCTCTCTCTCTCTCTCTCTCTCTCTCTCTCTCTCTCTCTCTCTGCCTCAGGAAGGCCAATTACTCTTAGGTTCAGTCTCTTGAAGTAATCGTTCATCTCTTGAAGGTTGTGTTCTGTCTTTTAAAGCTTCTTTTCTATGTTTCTGAGAGTTTGGGTTAGTTTGTATTTTGGTCTTCAAGCTCTGAGATTCTTTCTTCTCCTTGGCTAATTCTGCTTTCCATGTTTATTAGTTTGTTATTTATTTCCATCACAGTATTCTTTACTGGTATTTGTTTCTGTTATCAGCTCCTTCCTATTTTCCTCTTGTCTCCCCTCAATTTTTAAAATTTTCTCTATTAATGTCTTGATGTCTGGGTTTATTGCATGTGACCAGTCATTCTGGGGCCCCTTCATTGTGTTCCGAAGTCTGTTTTCTCAGTTTCTGACCTCCCAGGGTCTGTGTGAGACCTATAGTCTTCTCTTGGTTTTTCTTCATTTGTGCAGATTTTTCCTCCCTACTTTTCCCTACCCTCCACTTCCCCATCTTCTTTAATTCAGTTGTTCAGGGGTGGAGGAGTTGCTTTCACTTCTGTTTGTTCAATCTCCTATTCCTTATGTATGTCCTCTTGCTTTGTTCAATTCTGGAGTTGGACTGTAAATTGGGGGTGGTCCTTTTTTCAGTTTTGAAATTTAATTAAGGGGGGAGCTGCGATTCAAATTCTATCTGCAGATCCTGGTATCCACTGACAGGTGTATGAATAATCTGAAACCCACTTCCCACTGCCTTGGAATTTGTCCATGCAGTGAGGTTGTAGGTTTACTCCCTGAAAGCAAAATGAGGTTAACAGAGGGAAGAGAATGGAGCAGGCAGTGGGGGAAGAGAGAGGAGTAAGAGGGAAAACAGACAAGCGTACTGACTATCAAATGAAAAAAGACACAAAGACTGAAACACGTAAAAAGTAAAACAATAACCATGACTACAAACTAACAATCATACGAAAAAAGTAAAATATATCATGATACTAACATACAAGCTAACCAACCTCCTTATTGGTGTGTTATTCCTCTATACAAAGATGGGTTTTACAGAGAAACAAAACAAAACAAACAAACAAACAAAACCACAAAAGAACAAAACAAAACAAAACAAAAGGAATAGAATAAAGTCAGTAAACTAACAGAACCAACCAACCACACTCTGAGACTTTTCCTTTAAGTCCAATGTCCTTTCAGCTCTGATTTCTAGATTTCTTTGCTGGTTGGTCGATTTGTTCACTGTAAGATCAACTGCCCATGGCCTGCTGTGGAGAGTGTTTCAGATCTGGACTCCCTGCCCACTCTATCACTCAAATTTCCTGTTTCTATTCATCAAGGGGGAAGAGCTTCTTTCTTTCCCATTTTGATGTTGTTACCTTGGATCCCCAGGAGGTGGTGCTATCTCACCACTCTAGTTCATCTTTATTCACAGCAGCTGGAGACTGGCAAGTGATGCAGGCCAGGATGGTGGAAGTTGGAGGCCACCCAGGATGGGAGGGAGCAGGCAATGGTAGTGGCAGTGTAGGCAGCTCCCTTGCGGTACATTGAAGGAGCTCCACGATCTTGGCTCCAGGCGAGGGGCGGGGCATGGCAGTGCCAGTGGCAGTGGCAGCAATCTCAGTAGATAGTGCTTGTAGGGGCTTCATGGTCTGAATTCCTGGGATGACCCAGGTGTGGGCTGGGTGATGGCTGCAGCTGCAGCCCAGACTACTGAGGTGTTTGAGCTGTGGCTGCAGCTGAGCTCTGTGTGAAGAGCAGGCTGCTGACTATGGGAGCTGCAGCCCCTGGGAGAGAGTTACAGTTTTTAATGTGTGTTCTCTCTCATGGAGGGTCTCACAGACCAAGCTGCCCCGTTGCCATCTTGCCGGAAGTCAAACTTTTATATTTCTTTGGAGTCAGTTGTGCCTTGATCTTTTGCATTTCTGATTTGTTTATTCATCTTTTACTCTTTTTCTTAGTCAGTCTAGCTAGGGGTCTATCAATGTTGCTTAACCTTTCCAAGAATCAACTTTTTACTTTGTTGATTTTTTGTATTACATTTTTGTCTTCTATGTCCCAAATGTGTCCTTTCATTTTGGTGATCGAGATTCTTCTGCTGAAGTTAGGATTTTGGTGGTTTTGTTTTTCCACCTTCCTTAGGTGATTTGTTAGGTTGTTTACTTGCGATCTTTCCATTTTCTTCATGTGTATTCATAGAGATATGAGACCCATATTATTCCTTTGGCTTTTATTTATTTGTGTTAAGTTTTCCTCCCCTTCTTTTTTTTTTTTACCTCTTCTTTAATTCTTTTGTTCTGTGATGGGGTATAGCTTTTGCTTCTGTTTGCTCAACCTCCTATTCTTCCATATGTAAATCCCCTGGAAAAGCCATTTGGTCCATGGCTTTTTTTTGTGGGTAGTTTTCTTATGACATAGTTGATTTCCCCAATTGTTACTGGTCTATTTAGTGTCACAATTTCTTCTTGTTTCAACCTGGGGAGATTGTGTGATGTCAGAAATCTCAATTTTGATGCTGGACTGGGGGTGGGGGCTTGTGTTTTTTTCAGTTTTGAGATTTGATTAAGGGGGGAGCTGTGATTCAGCTGTCTGCATATCCCAGTATCCAGTGACAGATGTATGGACCTCCTGGAACCCACTTCCAACTGCCTTACAATCTGTCCATCCAGTGGGGAATTATGTTTGACCCCTGAAAGAAAAATGAGATAAGAAAAAGAAAAAGAATGAAAAAAGGAAGGAGGAATAATAAAAGAAGTGGAGAGGAGAAGGAGAATGAGGAGGAGGAGGAGGAGGAGGAGAAGGAGAAGACAGGCATACCAACTAATAAATAAACAGGGAAACAAAGACAGAAAAAAACAAAAATAAAGTAAAACATACAGCCAATCATGCAAACAAACTAAAACCCCTGTTGATGTACTTACTCTCAAAAATACCCATACACAAACAGATAATGTAAAAAAAACCAATTTAAAATAACAGAAACAAAACATGTACCAAAACGTAAACAAAAATAGAAAGAAGAACAAAAGCAAAACTAAAAATGAACAAACAAACAAAAACACTACCTCTGTGGCCATTTCTGTAACTCCAGGTCCCTTTTGGCTGCCACCACCACTTTTGGCTACTATCACTGCATTAAGGAGTGGTTCTCGTCTCCAGCCCATCCTCTTCACTCTCAGCACATGCTGACAGGGTTGCTCTCAGTGTGGGTCAGATGCCCCATGGACTACTGTGGGAGGGGGATGGATCCAATCTGGACTCACCCAACTTATCTGCTGCTGCTGTCAAGCCTCCCACTCTGATTTGACGTGTCTGTGCCTGTCCCAGCATGGGAGAGTGCTGTCTGCCTCTCTGAGTCTGATGAGGAGATAGTCTCTGGGTCCCAGGTTGGAGGTTGGACAGAGCTGAGTAGGACAATGCAGGTCTCTGTGCAGTCCTGGGACAGAGAAGATGGTGCTGGTAAGTGTCTCCTCACCACTGGCAGGACTCTGTTCCAGATTTCCATGCCCTGCCTTCTCCACGGTTCCTGCTGCTTATGCCTAGTCTGCTGCCACAAGTGATGACATGGGCCAGGTGCCAGGTGCCAGGTGCCAGGTGATGAGAAGAAGGTGTTCTCTGCTGCTGCTTCTCAAGAGAGCCCTGAGAATGGCAGACAATCCTGCATGTGGGGGATGCCAATCTCAGGGCAGTGATGGGTTGCAGTCACCTCTGGAAGAGAGCCCCAGGTACATGAATCCGAATCTCCCCTTAGACAGACTTTTACTCAGCCACCAGCACATACTCACTTACACAGAGAGTCTTTATGGACACTCTCTTTTGCAGAGACTCTCACACTCTGACCTGTTCCATCACCATCTTGCCTCTCCTCCCTCAAATAAGTTTTTCAAAACTGTTGCTTTCTTTTCTTCCTCAGACACCTATGATTCTTAGGTTTGGATGTTTTGGATGTTTTACATAATCCCATATTTCTTGGAGATTTGTTTCATTCTCTTGATTATTTTTTCTTTATTTTTGTCTGATTGGGTTAATTTGAAAGCCTTGCCTTCAAGTTCTAAAATCCCTTTTTACTTGGTGTAGTCTACTGGTAAAACTTTCCACTGTGTTTTGTACTTTCTTAAATAAGTCTTTCATTTCCAGAAGCTCGGCTTTTTAAAAGTATTTATCTCTTTGGATAATTTTTCATTCATATCCTGAAGTTTTGTTTTGTTGTAACATTTATTTATATTGCTTTTAAATTTTCTCTTGTATCTCATTGAGCAATTTAATTATTATCCTTTTGAGTTATTTATCTGAAAATTCTAAGATTTCATTTTGGTTGGAATTCATTGCTGAAGAGCTAGTGTAGTTTTTTGGGGGGAGTTAGAAAGTTGTTTTTTCATAGTATTAGGATTATTTTCTGGTTCCTTCTCATTTGGGTAGAAAATTTCTTTGTATTAGTGTTTGATTTGCCTTTTATTCAATTTTCAGCCCTTAGGCATATGACTTTAATGTGTATAGTTTATCCTCATTTAGCTTCAGCTCTGGTACTTCCAGTGATAACAGTTGTGCCTGAGTTCCTTGGTTATAGGGAATTTTTGTATATAGCTTTCTCAGATGTAGACTGTAGTAGCATTTGTTGTGTGTGTGTGTTGGATCACTGTCTCCTGTGGGATTAGGATGCCAGAGGGCTCAAGGAGGTTTTCTTATGAGAGGGGAGACAAAAAAATCCTGAAATTATTTTTTGGAAAGTGGGCCCTTTGTAGTATAGGCTTCCCCTGCTAGGCAAGTGTTCTAGGAACCCATCCGTGTCCATGTACCAGCTAGCATTGTAGTGAGAGGCTGCATTAGGCTTCAGTGAATTTTTTAAAAAATATTATTTTGTTGTGTTTACCCATTTCACGATGGATGACTTATGAATGTACCTGCCCACACTGGTTTTTTTAACCCCAAACAGTATAACTCCCATGCCTCACCCCTCCATTCACCTGATCTCACCTCAAGTGACTTTTTTTTGTTTATCCAGATGGAAAATTCCTCAAAAAGAAAAGTTTTGCTAATGTGAAAGAGGTGAAACAAAAAACAGCATAATCACTAAAAGGCATCAAAATTGACAAGTTCAAAAACTGTTTTGAGCAGTGAGAAAAGCATCTTGATAGTTGTATTGCATTAAACAAAGTCTCCTTTGAAGGTGACTGAAGTATAAACATGTATGGAGTGATGCGGTGGTAGCAGAATGGAACAAAAGCAGCACGTTCTCTAGCACCAGTTCAGGTTGCAGACACAGGGTGCAAGGTGAGGGGTGCCCTGCAGCCCCCAGTCACACCTCACAGGAAGGGCTGCAAGGAATGCTGCTGCATCCACCCAGGCTGGGCAGCCAAGTGCACCCTTCAGAAATCCATGTGGAGAAGATATTATCAGACACATTTTTACATAAAAAAGGAAGACAGTCAAGCATTTGATACTAATTGCACCACAATTTGAACACAGGAGGTCAGGAAGATGGCGGCGAAGGCAGTTGAATTATGCAAGTCCCAGTGTGAGTGATTGAGTGTATGGAAAATTTTGAATACATGCTGGTGAGTGAGTGGGCTTGTAAGTGGGCTTTGAGTGATTAACTGAGTGAGGGCTCGGGAGCTTGCAACTAGGGCTTTCCTGGTGCAGTGACTGGTGCTGCAGTAGCTCAGCTTGGACCCTAGCAATTCCCAGGATGCAGAAGTCAAGCACCATTTAAAAAAATTAACAAAACTCCTCCTGGGAAGAAAACGCTGGGAGAAACTGACTAAGTGGGGGCTCGTGAGCAAGTGGCCAGGGCCCTCCTGGAACAACAGCTGGTGCTGGAGCTTCTCTGCTTGGTCCCTGGTGCTTCCCAGGGCACAGAAGTTGAGCACCATTTTTTAAACAGACAAGTCTTTCAAAGAAGAAGCAGCAGGGAGAGATTACCGGACCCAGGTTATGCATCACCACTGCAGCAGGAGAGACTGCTCCAACCTTTGTCTCACCATTTCAGCGCCTGGCTAAGCACTGACAGCAGGGACTTCACAGGGAGCCCAGAGGAAGAGTCTCACCAGAGAGGACAAGAGAGGCACCCCACCATCATCTTGAAGGCAGGGCAAGGGGCTGCTCCAACTTGCTCATCACAGAGCAACAGACCTGATCACTGTGACTGGAAGATCAACTACTCAGGGTTTGATCATGACCCAGAGGAAATATCCTGGAAGCACAAACTTCAGAGGGACCCAAAGAGTGCTGAGTCCCGGGTGCCTCACTCTCTACCCTGATCCAGCTGTGGGACAAAGGGTGTAGCTAGAAAAGTATAAGGAAGGACTCCAGAGAGATCAGTGTTCACCATTCTCCAACTTATTTGACTCTCAAAACTGCAAGAGACAGAAAATCATCCCACCCACAGTCCTGTTTCAAAATAGAACAAATCCAGATCCCAGATCAAGGAAGAATAGAGGACTGAGCAGACATCAGAAGGGAAAACCACTCCCACTGACACTGAATAATGGAATTTTAAAGAGAGAAGCAATAGATCTGTCACAAATGAAGACAAACCAAAGGAAGACCACAGGTAATTTCAATGCAACAAAGAGAAATCTCCTGAAAAAATCAGACCTCAGAGTCTAAACAATGAAAGTAACCAATGACTGGCCTCAGAATATGACAGAGATTAAAAAATGGATGGAAAGAGTGAATAAGACTCAAGAAAGACAATATAAAACACTCAAATAACTTGTAACAGAGATTTTGCCAATAAAAAATTTCATCCAGGTAATAAATAATAAAATGGCAAGCATGGAGAGCATAATTGATCTAGCCAAACAAAGAATCTCAGAACTTGAGAACCATAACATGGAATTAACCTGATCTGTAAAAACCATAGAAAGAAAACTCAGAAAGAAAGAACAAAGCCTACAAGAGATGTGTGATTGTATCAAGGGGCCAATTCTATGCCTGACTGGTATCCCAGAAAAAGAAAGAGAAATGGAGAACAACTTGGAGCAAGTATTCCAGAAAGTAGTCCAAGAAAACTGTCCCCATCTCACCAGAGATGTGACCAGCCAAGCACAAGAGTTACAGAGAACCCCAACAAGAGATCAAATGAGAAGACCAACCCCTAGATACATAGTAATTCATCTGCACAAAGTAGGCACAAAAGAAAAAGTCCTAAAGGAAGCAGGAGACAAAGAACAGGCTGCATACTAGGGAAGACCAATCAGAATAGCAGCAGACCTATTAGCAGAAACATTACAAGCATGAAGGGACTGGAGTCCTACATTCAAAGTCCTCAAAGATAAGCAATTTCAACCAATAATTTTCTACCCAGCCAAATTCAGCTTCATCAGTGATAGAGAATTAAAATCCTTCCCAGACATCCAGTTCCTAAGAGATTATGCAGCTTCCAGACCAGCTCTATAGGAGACAAAGGTATTAAGCACAGAAGAAAGAAAAAAAAAGAATGACCACACATTTCCCAAGAGAATAACAGAGCACAGAATCAACAGAGTATACAGTGCAACAGCAAACTTGAAAACACACACATACATCAACCCTAAGCCAAAAAAATACCACACACACAAAAAACAAGCAAACAAAGAAAATACTTTATAAGAACCTCATGACAGGGGTGAACAATCACATTTCAATAATCAGACTGAATGTGCATGAAATAAATGCACCATTGAAAAGACACAGAATGGCAAACTGGATAAGAAACCATGACCCAATTGTTTGCTGCATTCAGAAAACTCATCTCAACACAAGGGACACACAGACTCAAAGTTAAAGGATTGAAAATGAGTTTTCAGGCAAATGGATCACAAAAGAAGGCAGGAGTCATGATCACAATATCAGACAACACAGCCTTTGAGCTATCAAAAATTGTAAAATATACAAAAGGACACTACATAATGATAAAAGGTTCAATCCATCAGCAAGAAATAGCCATCATAAACATCTATGCACTCAATACAGGAACACCAGCACTTATAAAGCAACTATTAAGTAAACTAAAAAAAGATATTGACTCTAACACTATTTTAGGAGGGGACTTGAATACCCCACTAACAGCCCTATATATCATTGAAGCAAGGGATAAACAAGGAGATCCATAACCTAAACCTGACACTCGATCAAATGAACTTAATGGATACCTACAGATTTTTCCACCCAACAACCACAGAATATACATTCTACTCATCACCATACAGAACATACTCCAAGATTGATCACATTGTCACATTCTTGGCAAAAAAATAAAGCATAAACAAATTCCATAAGGTTGAAATATTGACATGCACCTTCTCAGACCACAGTGGAATAAAAATAAGTATCAACACCAACAAAATTTCCCCAAAGCCTACAAAAACATGAACACTAAACAGCATGATGCTGAACAACTACTGGGTCAACACTGAAAGCAAAGCAGAAATGCAAAGATTCCTGGAAACAAATGAAAATGAAGAAGCATCTTATGAAAACCTCTCAGATGGCATGAATGCAGTTCTCAGAAGGGAATTTATAACTCCACAGGCAAACATCAAGAAAACAGAAAGATCACAAGTTGAGAACCTAACAAATCACATAAGGGAGCTAGAAAGAGAAGACCAGCAAAATCCTAACTTTAGCAAAAGAATCCAAATCACCAAAATAAGAGCCCAAATACAGGACATAGAAGACAAAAATATCATAGAAAACATCAACAAAGCAAAAAGCTCATTCTTTGAAAGAATTAACAAGATTGATGGGCCTCTAGCAAGAACAACCAAGAAAAAGAGAGAAAAAGCCCAAATGAACACAGTCAGAAATACAAAAGATCAAATCAAAAATGACCCTGAAGAAAAACAAAAGATTATCAGAGATTATTATGTACACCTATATGGAAAAAAATGTAATAACCTAAACGAAATGGAGGACTTTCTGACATCACACAACCTCCCCAGATTGAAAAAAAAGACATTGAGACACTAAATAAACCAATAACAACTCAGGAAATTGGCTCTGCCATACAAAAACTAGCTACAAAAAAAAATTCCTGGACTGGATGACTTTCCAGAAGAACTCTATAACACTTACAAGGAGGAGCTGATACCAATCCTACTGAAAGTATTCCAGGTACTTGAGAAAGATGGAATTCTCCCCAAATCATAACACTGATATCCAAACTGGGTAAAGATCCAACAAAAAAAGAGAACTACAGGCCAATATCCCTTATGAATATAGATGCAAAAATCCTCAAAAAGATCTAGCAAATTGGATCCAAAAACACATTTAGAAATCATCCACCATGACCAAGTAGGCTTCATTCCCAGAATGCAGGGCTGGTTCAACAACAGATGTAAAAACAAGAACCACATGATTATCTCATTAGATGCAGAAAAAGCTTTTGATAAAATCCAGCATCGCCTTTTGATAAAACACTCAAACACCTGCATATAGAAGGAACATACCTCAAAACAGTAAGTGCCACCTACAATAAACCCACAGATAACATACTGCTGAATGGACAGAAACTGGAAACATTTCCCCTGAAAACTGGAACAAGACAAGGCTGCCCACTATCACTCGTCTTGTTCAACATTGTATTTGAATTCCAAGCTAGGGCAATTAGACAAGAGAAGAAAATCAAGGGTATCCAAATAGGAAAAGAGGAAGTCAAGTTATCCCTCTTTGCTGAGATATGATCTTACACCTCAAAAATCCAAGAGAACCAGTCAAAAACCTGCTTTCACTGATAAAGGACTTTGGCAAAGTCTCAAGATACAAAATAAATGTGCAAAACCCAGTTATATTCTTATACATCAACAACAAGCAGGCAGAGACCCAAATAAAAAGCACAATCCCATTCACAATAGCCAAAAAGAAAAAAATGAAATACCTCAGCATCTTCCTAACCAGAGAAGTGAAAGACCTTTACAATGAGAACTCTAAACACTGCTCAAAGAAATCCAAGAAGACACAAACAAATGGAAAAATATTCCATGCTCATGGATAGAAAGAATCAACATTGTTAAGATGTCCATTCTACCAAAGGCAATCTACAGATTCAACGCACTACTCATTAAATTCCAACGTCATTCTTCTCTGACCTGGAAATGACAATACAGAAATTCATATGGAAACATAAAAGACCACGAATAGCCAAAACAATCTTTAGCAAAAGAAACAAAGCAGAGGGCATCACACTTCCAGACTTCAGATTTTACTATAAGTCGACAGTAATCAAAACAGCCTTGTATTGGAACAAGAACAGGCACATAGACCAATGGAACAGGATAGAGATTCTGGAAGCAAAGTCTCACTTTCTCAACCAACTCATCTTTGACAAAGTCTCCAACAACAACTACTGGGGACTGGAGAACTTATTCAGTAAATGCTGCTGGGAAATCTGCCTGATCACATGCAGAAGATTGAAACAGGACCCTTACCTATCACCATACACAAAAAATAGCTGTAAATGGATCAAAGACCTAAACATAAAACCACAAACTATAAGAATCTTACAAAACGCATGAGACTTCCTTATGGAAACTGGAACTGGCAACCAATTCCTGATCAAAACCCTAAGTGCCCTTACCATAAGAAATAGGGTAGACAAGTGGAACCTCATCAAACTGACAAGCTTCTGCAAAGCAAAATAAACCACCAAGAAAGCAGGGAAACAGCCCACAGAATGGGAAAAAATATTTGTCGACTGTATATCTGACAAAGGCCTAACATCTAGGATATATAAGGAACTCAAATGCACCGAAAGTAAAATAGCAAACAGCCCCATTCAAAAGTGGGCAAAAGACATGAATAGACACTCCTTAAAAGAAGACATACAGACAACAAACAGACACATGAAAAAGTGCTCAGCTTCACTCATCATCAGAGAAATGCAAATCAAAACCACATTGAGATACCACCTAACCCCAGTAAGAATGGCCACTATTAACAAAACAAATAACAGCAGATGCTGGAGAGAATGTGGAGAAAAAGGAACCCTTCTACACTGCTGGTGGGAATGCAAACTAGTGCAACCACTTTGGAAGACAGTGTGGTGATTTCTGAATGAACTAGAAATTGACCTTCCATATGACCCAGTAATCCCCCTACTGGGAATATACCCAGAGGAATGCAAATCATTCTTTAAAAAACATACCTGCACATGCATGTTTGTTGCAGCTCTATTCACAACAGCAAAAACATGGGACCAACCAAGCTGCCCATTGAGGCTAGACTGAATTTAAATAAAGTGGTACATATACACAATGGAATGTTATGCAGCCATAAAGTAGGGCAAACATATGGACTTCGCAGCAACTGGGATGGATTTGGAGTTGATCATCCTCAGTGATCTATCACAGAAACAAAGAACAGAGTATCATATGTTCTCACTTATAAGTGTACCTTGAAGAGTTTTCATAATACTATAAGAAGGGGATTGGCAGTAGTGGGAAACTGCTAGGGAAGCGGGGGTGGGATTGGAAGTTGAGGGAAATTGCCAGGGGAGGGAGGGGCACACCTCATCAACAATGGTATCTGCATAATGAACATTTGTATACCTAACCCTGAATTGTACACCACATCTTTAAAATAAAATAAAAATATAAGCATGTATGAATAAATATGCAATTTATTAATAAATAAATTCCATTTTTTGATTCCCTTCATATTCTCCAATAGTGTTGTGCACTCTATTTTCCACGTTATTTTTTATCTGGGTTAAACCATTCAGTCTTTAAGTGGTTAAGAGGCACCTATGTGTGAGAACTGATTGCATTTGGAGCAGGTGGTTATATGCAGTCCCCTATGGTGGGTTAAAGTCTCAGCCCTGATAGAGGTGGTTGGAGGAACTCCCAGTGAAATGCACTGAGTCTTTACCAGGAATGGGAAGATGCACCTCAGCTCAACTGCTAGGGTGGCAGTAAAATTATCTGTTTTTCTGTTATGCCCCTGTCTTGTTTTTCCAAATTTTCAGATCAAGCATGCACCTCTGTCCATTGTACAACATTGAGGTTTCTTCTAAAGAAAGATTGGGATTCCATCCCTTTTGCTACCTGAACCTGAAGGGCTCATTTTCCGTGGTGTTGCAATTACCTCTAAGTACTATAGAAAGTGTGTCTACAGGTGTACTCACACTGAGCTACCATGAAAAAAGCACATGTCTGCAGTGATGGGCAAGGGGATAGAAAAGTTCCTTTTTCTAGAAAACTTTATGGGCACTAAGGTTGGTCAACTGCCAGCATAGAACCACTGCCTATCCCCCGCTGAGCTCATCACCCTGTCTGCATTTCTGCTGAAAGAAACATCCCTCAGGCAGGAAGATCTGGGACACCACAGAGAAACCTGCACTCTCAATTTATTGACTTATTTATTTATTTATTGACTTATAGAGGTTCTCCTGATGCGGTACACTACCCCTTCCACTGGGAGTGGTAATCTGTGAGAGTACAACTGCTGTGAGTCCTGCTACTTTTCTGGATCGAACTGCTCTACAACGCTGCCAAAATTCGGGTTAATTCTGGGGAACACCTGTAGACAATCCAATGATGTAAAGGTGCAAAAGTTGAATTCTGAGAATTGGTCACTGTTGTCTCTGGAGGACCTTCTGGATAAGCTTGTTTATCCCCCAGATTATGGACTAGTCTGCAAGATGTGCAGTGACATGAACTTTGCTTTTAGCTTCCAGGGTGGGGGAATGCAATGTTAGGTAGAGTTGAAGTGGGGTGACCAGTCCTCTGGTTTCCCAGAGGCAGGTGCAAGCACTAGCTCTAATGGGTTTGGCAGGGGAATGGTGTAGTCTCTGTAGGGTTTTCTTGGTTGTATATAGCTGTAGTGTGGTGGCTTTCTCAATTGCCAGATGTGGTGGTGCTCTTCTGGGTACATGAACCAGCTCAAGGCATCCAGAGTGACTGAGGTGGCCTAGATATAGTGTTAACTGAGGTCTGAGAAAAAACTTCCCAAGCACTGTGTTATTGTGACAGTTTTTGTAATAAGTTTTGCCAGTTGACTTTCAGTCAGAAGGTGATGCTCACGGGAGAGAGTCAGATGTGGTGGTGTCTGTGCTCTTTCTGCTTGGTCTATGCTGCCCTAGGGAGGTACACAGATGATCTAGGCAAAAGGTGGGCTGTGGGAGACTCCCAAAGTTTCCTGTCCATATTAGGCTTTTGATTGGGCTAGACTAGGTCAGACAGGTCTGTCCTCCAGCTCCCTATTTGTGTGGACAATTGGTTACTCTAGTGGGAATCAGGAAGGTGTCCCCTGGCTGCTGGGGTAATGCTGCCGTGCTGTGCCTCTGCTGCACCAAGTTCACACAGGGAGTGAGGGGTTACTGGGCAACAAGTCCCACTCTGTTTCTCTCCCTTTGATTTAGTCAGTCTGTGTTCAGAATGTAAAAGTGCAGCTGGTCATAGGTCTTCTCACAGAAGCTTGTCACAGACAGAAACTGCCTTATGTGATGAAATTTGCTCTTGAGGGCAAATGAAAATGCCAGGATTTCTTATTCCTTCCCAGGCTTAGCAGTTGGCTGTAGGATGCACGTGCAAGCAAGGGTTAAGTCTTAGAGGGATGGCGTCCTTGGAGCCACTCAGGATGCAATTGTACGCATAGCTTCATGTGAGCTCTAGCAGTACACAGCTGTGAAGTGTTTAGGAAGTTTTCTGTGTGGTATTAGAGTCCTGTGAGGCTCAGGGGGCTTCTAAATCTGTGGCAGGAACACAGAGCTCCTGAACTCCCCTCACTTACACTTTCCTTGTGTCCACAGAAGTTGCTTGTAGTTTGTGCTGGTGACCCGGGGGAGGAAGCTACCTGCTTCCAATCCCAGATGGCCTATTTTGCTCCTCTTTGCACACTGTGGGTCCTTTTTCTTTTGGTGTGTTGTGGATTGTGCTCTTGGTCTTGTGCTCTGAGTGCTGAGGTACTCTCTCTATTTTGGTTCACTCTGTGGGAGAGGCTCTCACCAACTGCTTCAAGTCAACCATCGCCTCCATCCTACGTATTTTTTTATAGCTATTATAAATGACATTGCCCTCTTGATTTGGTTCTCTGCTGTATAATTATTGATGTATAGAAACTATTTTTGTGCATTGATTTTGTATCCTAAAACCTTACTAAATTTATTTCACAAAAACATCCTTTGATGGAGTCTTTAGGTTTTTCTAGATATAATATTCTCAGCAAACAGGGATAATTTGACTACCTCCTCATATTTTTATGCCTTTTCTTTCTTTTACCTGGTTGCTTTGGCTAGTACTTCCACTACTATGTTAAATAGGAGTGGTTAAGAGTGAACAACTATGTCTTATTTCAGGTTTTAAAGAAAATGCTTTCAACTTTTCCCCATGCAGTATTATATTGGCTTTGGGTTTGCTGTATGTGTAATTTTCTACTCTGAAGTATGTTCCTTCCATTCCAAGTTTGTTTTGGGTTTTCATCACACAGCAATGCTGAATTTTATCAAATGCTTTCTCTGTATCTATTGAGATGTTCATATGGTTTTTGTCCTCAATTCTGTTTATGTAATATACCACATTTATTGATTTACACATATTGAGCCATCCTTGCATCCTTGGTATAAAACTTACTTGTTCATGGTTTATTATCTTTTTGATGCACTGTTAGATTTGGTTTGCTAATATTTTGAGGACAATTTTGTGCATCACCGTTTATCAGTGATATGAATCTGCAGCTTTCTTTTTTTGTTGTTTTATTCATTGCTGATTTTGATATCAGGGTGATATCACCCTCATATAATGAGTTAGGAAGAATTCCCTTCTCTTAATTTATTTTGAAAATTTTTCAGTAGGATTGTCACATTTGACAGAATTTGGCTATTAATTTATCTGTTACTGGACTTTTAATTTTTTTTTTTTTTTTTTTTGCTGTTGGGAGATATTTAATTGTTAATGGTCTGCCCAAGTTTCCTATTTTTTCCTAATTCAATATTGGGAGGTTTTGTTTCCAGGAATTTATCCATTTCCTCTAACTTCTATAGTTTGTGAGTGTATAGTTGTATGATGATCTTTTTAATTGATCTGGTATCAATTGTAAGGTCTCCTTTTTTATTTATGACTATGAAATTCTCTGTTCTTGGTTAATCTAGCTAGTTGTTTATTAATTTTATCTTTTTAATGAAAGATTGGCAGTTTGTTAATAAAGGTAAACATTAGCCAGGCTCGGTAATCCTGTACTTTGGGAGGCTGAGGTGAGTGGATTGCCTGAGCCCGCGGGTCTGAGACCTGCCTGGGCAACTTGGCAAGACCTCATCTTTACAATAAATCAAAAATTAGCCAGGAGTGGTAGGGCGCACGTGTAGTTCTGGCTACTTGGATGGCTGAAGTGGAAGGATCGCCAGAGCCCAGCAGGTCGAGGCTGCAGTGGCCAGGAGTGGCCACTGCACTCCAGTCTGAGTGACAGAGTGAGACTCCAACTCAAAAAAAATAAATAAAAAAAGATAAACATTGACTTTTATATGAACCAGAATTTATACTCTTAGATCATTGCCTCAATAATTTGAGAACATATATATATATATATACACACACACACACAGTACATATATGAGTATAAGAGCTTTATTTTTCATCACTTAAAACTGAAAGCAAAATATCTTTCAATAGATAAATGGATAAAAAGGAATCACTTCTTGATTTACACAAAAACATGAATAAATCCTATGTGCATTTTACTAAGTAAGAGAAACCCAGACCCAAAGAAATACATATTATATAACTTCATGGTTGTGATATTCTAGAAAAGGCAAAAATAGAGAAATAGAAAACAATTTAGTGGTTTTCTGAGGTTGAGGAAGGAAACACTTGTTAAATACAAAGAGTACTTGGGAAAATTTAAGGTCAAGGAATATTGCGCATAAATATGCACTGATGTATAAATGACATTTTAGAGCACATGAACTTTATGTTACAGGGTGAACTTTAATGTAAGCAAATTTTAATAAATTAAACTGAACTAAGTAACTTTAGAAAAATATGCTTTCCTAGAAAGTATAAGGCTATAGACAAAAGGAACTTCGTGTAAACATTTTGCAATTTTTAGTATAGGTATGTTTCACTGAGGTATGGTTAACAATTTTTATAGCTTTATTTAAATATGATTGGCATACAAAATGGTATATATTTAAGGTGTACAACTTGATATTTGGGATATATTATAAAATAATCACCAAAACTGAGCTAATGAATATATCCATTACCTCTACAGTGTTACCATGGTGTGACTATGTGTTTTTGTATGTGTGGTCAGCAGATTTAATTCAAGTTCTGTCTCTTAGCAATTACAAGCATACAATAAAATATTGTTAAGAATTGTCAATATTCTGTACACTCATTCTTTAAGAATTATTTATCTTGCACAGCTGAAACTTTCTATCCTTTGATCAACATCACCCTATATATTCTATCCCAAGCTCTGGCACCCACCACCCTACTCTCTGTTTCTATGAATTTTAATGTTTGGATTTGACATATAAGTAAGATCCTGCCATATTTTTCTTTCTGTGTCTTGCTTATTTTGCTTAGCATAATGTTCTTGAGCACCATCCGTACTGTCTCAAATGGCAGGTTTTGTAAGGTGGAGTAATATTCATATATATTATATATTCTCATATTTATGTGTATATATATATATCTATATCACTTATCTCTATCTATCTTATTCAATCTACTCATTCTATTCATTCACCAAAGGACAATTAGTCTGTTTCCACATCTTGGCTACTGTGAATAATATTGTAATAAATATAGGAATGTAGATACCTCCTTGAGATTCTGAGTTCAATTTCTTTTAACGTATACCCAGGAGTGAGACTACTTAATTATACAGTAATCCTATTTTTTAGTTTTTTGGTACCTCCATATAGTTTTCCATAGTGGTTGCCATAATTTGCATTTCCACCAACACTGTACAAGGTTTCTCTTTTCTCCACATCCTCACCAACACTTATCTTTTGTCTTTGTAATAGTAGCCATTTTATCATTTTGAGATGACATATCATTGTGGTTTTTATTTGGAAGTTGAAAGTGGTGAGCAACTATTTTATGCACCTGTTAACTGTTTTTTTCTTTTGAGAAGTATCTACTTAATTCAATTTCCTATTTGCAATCAGATTATTTGTAGTCTTAGTATTGAGTTATATATGTTCCATGTATATTTTAGACATCAACCCTTTATGAGATACATACTATACAAATATTTTTCACATTCTAAAGTTGTCTTTTTATTTTGTAGATTGTATTATTCGCTATGCAGAAGCTTTCAAGTTTGACATAATTCCACTTCTCTGTTTTTCTTTGGTTGCCTACGCTTTTGGTATGAAAAAAAAACAAAACATGATCAAGACTAAAAAGAAGGTTTTCTTCTAAAACGTTTATATTTTTAGGTCTTATGTTTAAGTCTTTAATTCATGTTTACTTGATTTTGAGTATGGTGTGAGATAGAAGTCCAATTTTATTATTTTGCTTGAAAATATAGTTTCCTCTACACTATTTGCTAAAAATAATATTCTTTTTCCAGTGTGTTTTTGACTCCCTTTTCAAAGATTAATTGACCATAAATGCATGGAGTTTATTTCTTGGTTCTCTAATCCATTTCAAAGATTTATATATTTGTTTGTATGTCAGCACCATACTGTTTTTACTACTATAACCTTGTAATATAATTTAATGTGAGAAACTGTGATGTCACCAGTTCTGTTTTTCTTGCTTTAGATTGTTTTGGCTATTTGTGGTCTTTTGTGGTTTTATATAAATTTTAGGATTTTATTTTCTATTTTTGTAAAAAAATGTATTTGAAATTTTGACAGGGTCTACATCAAATCTTTAGATCAGTTTGGACAGTATAAACATTCTAATAATTTTAATTATTTTGATCTATGAGGTTGGGAGATCTTTCCATTTATTTCAATATTTGTAAATTTACTTCATCAATGTTCTATAATTTTCAGCCTTTCACCTTTTTGTTTTTCATTCCTAAGCATTTTATTCCTATTGTTACTAATATAAAGACTTGTTTTGATGATTTCCTTTTTTGATATTTCATTTTTAGTGTAAAAAGTGCAACTAATTTTTATATGCTGATTTTATATTTTGCAACTTTACTGATTTTATTTAAAAGTTCTAACTGTTTTCTTGTATGCCTTTAGATTTTTCTACATGTATACTTATGTCATCTGCAAGCAGAGATAATTTTACTTTGCTTCTTCTAATTTGCATGCTTTTTTCTCATCTTATTGTTCTATCTAAAATTTTTAGGACTATGCTAAATAGCAGTGACAAGAAAAGACATTCTTGCTTTATTGCAGATCTTAGAGAAAAAGCTTTAAGTTTCTTCCCATTGATTATGATGTTAGCTGTGGGGTTTTTTATGTGAGCACTTTTCTACTCTAATTATTTTTTGAGAGTTTTTAATCATGAAAAACTTGAACAATTATCATAATACTATAAGAAAGGGATTGGCAGTAGTTGGAAACTGCTAGGGGAGCAAGAGGTGGGATTGACAGCAGTGGGAAACTGCTGAGGGGGGTGCACACCTCATCAACAAGGATACATGTATAATGACCGTTTGTATACTTAACCCTGAATTGCACCTCACATCTTCAAAAAAAATTAAAAAAAAAGAAAATAAATAAAACTTGATTTTTTCCAAATTTTTCTGCATTAATTAATAAGATTTTTGTCTTTTATTTTGTTAATGTGGTATATCATATAAATTAAATTTTAATATTTTGAGCCATTTTTGCATACCAAGGATAAATACCAAATGGTTATGATATATGTACCTTTTAAACTGCTGTTGAATTTAGTTTGCTAGTATTTTATTGAGGGTTTTTGTATCAATGTTAATTGGGAATATTGGCCTATAGTTTTTTTGCTTTTGAGGTTTTTTTTCTTCTTGTGTTGTCTTTTCTGGTTTTGGAATCTAAGTAATGCTGCTCTCAGTAATTGAGTTTGGGAGCATTTCGTCTTTTTTGTTTTGGAAGAGTTTAAGAAAAGCTGGTATTAGTTCTTTGTATGTTTAGTAGAATTTACTTATAAAGTCATCTGGTCCTGGGCATTTCTATGATGGAAATTTTTTTAATACTGATTCAATCTCCTTACTTGTTATTAATCCATTTAGATTTTTCTGTTTCTTAATGATTCAGTCTTAGTAGGTTGTATGGCTAGGAATTTATTCCTTTCTTCTAAGTTTTTCAACTTGTTGGCATATAGTTGTTTATAATAATCACTTGTGATCCTTTTAGTTCTGTGTCATTCATTCAATTTGTCTCCTTTCTTTCCGATTGTATTTATTTGAATATTTTCTTTTTCTTTTTTTTTTTTTTGACTTTTTTCCTTCCAACTTATTTTATTTTATTTTATTTTAAAGACGTGGGGTACAATTCAGTGTTAGGTATACAAATGTTCATTATTAAGTACAATTCAGGGTTAGGTACACAAATGTTCATTATGTAAGTACCCTAGTTGATGAAGTGTGCCCCTCCATCCCTGGCTGTTTCCCTCAACCTCTATTCCCACCCCACCTCCCCTGGCAATTTCTCTCAACTCCAATCCCACCCACCTCCCTTAGCAGTTTCCCACTACTGCCAATTCCTTTCTTATAGTATTATGATAATTGTTCAAGGTCTGCTTATAAGTGAGAACATATGGTACTCTATTCTTTGTTTCTGTGACAGATCACTGAGTATGATAGACTCTAAATCCATTCAAGTTGCTGTGAAGTCCATATTTTTGACTTCTTTATGACTGCATAATATTCCATTGTGTATATGTACCACATTTTTAAATTCAGTACTGCTTTGTGCGGGGGCCAGCCCCACAAGGGTCATGGGAAGTGTTGAAGGAGAGATGGATAGGCGACGGACGAAGATCATATACATGGACACCTGCCTCTTGATCAGATGACAATCTAATGCTAGTTAATACAGAGCTTTTATACCATTTTTGAAGGGACAAGACAAAGAAAACTCTTTCACACTCATATCTTTTAAAAGTTACCAGCTAGTGGTCTTAGTAGCGAACAAACCATGATTCCCATAGGTCTTAGTAGCAAACAAACCAAGATTCCCATAGGCTTCCAGACAACGTCTTATTCATAAAGCCAACAATGACACTCTCGGTCCAATGTCCCAAATTACAAATGTTTCAAGAAAGTTTCTTTAAGTGTATATTTCTTTATGTGTCAGGAATATTCTCATCTTAGGCTCTTATGTTCTTCAGAGTCCTGTGATCGCCTCCCTTGTCCAGATGTCCTCGTTACTTTTCTCTTACCTTGCAGTGCTTGTTTCTAAAGAGAACTCAAAAGAAACTTTTAGTAATGTTTCCCAGGCCCCTCAAGGTTGCTTTCTGTTTCAGCTGATCTTGTCATAAAAGTGTCTGATTATTATATTATGAGTTTAGTGAAAACCTACTCTATAAATGTTAACTTAGAGTTTTAACTATAGTATTAAGTAAAAACCTTAGCATAATCTTTGTCCTAAGTTAGTGAAAACAGTGTTATAAATCACCTACAAACTCCTAGATAAGTGTTAGAACTTATAATGAATTCATAATGAACTTACTATAAACTTGTGTTTCTAAAAATCCTTATGTCTAAACACTAAACTGCATAATTCTAAATCAAATAAAGAGTGAATATACTTATATCATTTATTATTTCAGCAATATCTAGTAACTTATAACCAAGTGAAAGAAAGCATTCTTGATGTGCTTCAGAGTTTAACCCTTGCATATGTTAGAAAAGGCCAAGTGGCATAGTGGGAAAAATGGAAAAATAAACCATGATATTTCCAGGTTAGCTGTGAGTACTTCACATAAACATGCCATTTTCTTCTTCCACGACTGCACAGAATTCTTTGGCGGTATCAAACAGCAAAGGTGAAAGACAGAAGGGCCTCAGCTTCCTGGGCTCACCCTGCAGCCCGAGGTCTTCGGCCCACCCGGACCCTGTCAATCAGGTGGGCCTCCAAGGCTGGCTCCCAACATCTCCCCCTTTTTTGTTTTTTAATACGAAGCTGTGAAATTCCATGCTTAGTCGAGAGATGTTATTTTTCAATGATTTGAAGAGTACTGGAAGTAAGCATAATAGTAGCAAGATTATTCCTCCACAAATTCCCACATTGATTAATATAGACAATAATGATTTTTGATTGACAAATGAAGAAAAATTGTTAAAGATTGACTGAGCCAATTGGGTGAATTCAAATTGTTTTTCAGCAGAACTAATGTCTTGTACTTCCAGATGAAGTTTGGAAAGATCCAAACTTATTTTGGAATGGTTCCAAATTCCAGAGATATGATTTTTAATCCTATCCCAGGTATGAATAGACTTGTTCACTTGGAGAGGTGTGACACAAATCTATTTAAACTCTGAATGACATCTCAAAGCCAATTTAATTTTCAAGGCTACAAGTTCCTGTCCTATAATCAAAATAGCCTCTTCTAATGCATTAACTTTACTTTCTAATTTTTGGTCAATAATTTCTTGAGCTGCTAAAGCTAATGAGACATTTTTGGATAACTGATCTGTAAATGTAGCAGTATGTACTTCTTTAGCTAAAGTTATGGCTGAAACTGAGACTAAAGTAGCAATGACTATCAAAGCTGTAATTCCTAAAATTAAAGTTGCTATAAATCTTTTTGGTCATGACAAAAGTGAGTTAAGCTCATACAATGTTCTTAGACTATATTCATCATACCAAAGAGATGGAAGTTTTACAGGAACCATCAAATAAGGAGGTCGGCGGAGAATAATAAATCCTTTATATGAATTAGAGAAAGTAAGACAATTAGTTAATATGCAGTTTTTACAAGAAATTTGGTATTTCTGCCCATCAAAAGAAATTACTAAAGATTTATAATCAGTGGTTACTAAAAAGGCATAAGGAGATTGCAAACAAGCTCTTATATATAGTTTGCCCCTGTGGACGATGTAAAACTATGGATTTAGTAGCAGCTAAGGCTCTCCAAATATTAGGTTGTATGGATTGTTTATTACCATCATTCATTACTAATATTGGGGGGACCCATCCATTAATGTTCCATCTAGTAATGGGTATAGGTTTAGGTATGGAGTTCTTCCACAAGAAATTAGGACTGTGTTCCACTTAAGGGCGGAGATCTGTAGTCAGGTCATGACAACTCCAATCACTTATGGATACATTAGTATTAGAAATAGGGAGAGTCACCTTGGAGGAATACATGCATTCTTTCCAAGGAGGGAATCCAAATTCAGGGTGCACCGTAAGCCAATCATTTTCGGTATTTGAAATTTAATGTTCCCTGTGAGCTGTGCAAGTAGGAAATTCACCTTTTGACACAAGGTGGGGCTATTTTTCATTCCTTGTGGCAGGACTTTCCATTGAAACCTTCCATGAGGCTGTGTAAAATTCCAAGGGAGGCTAAATGCAAATCTCTTGCAATCATCAGAACTTAAAGGTATAGTAAAAAAGCAATCTTGTAAATCAATAACTATGATGTTAGAGTCTGCAGGAATAGCAACCGGAGACGGCAGCCCAGGCTGTAATGCCCCCATTGTCTCCATGGTGGCATTAATAGCTCTTAAATCTTGTAAAAGTCTCCACTTGCCATATTTCTTTTTTACAACAAATATAGGTGTATTCCAAGGGCTAGTGGAAGGCTCTATATGGCCAGCCTCCAGCTGTTGCCGCACTAAATCCTTAGCTGCCTCAAGTTTTTCTGATGGTAAAGGCCATTGTTCCACCCAAACTGGTTC
>NW_007258942.1:2739-27376 GCF_000164805.1 Carlito syrichta | reverse complement strand
GAGATCTTTCCATTTAACCATAGGCTTAATAGTTTCTTCCGGGTTCCAGTGTCTATCCATAGTCGAGCGACCCAAAGAGTCCAAATTCAGGTGATTGAGTACAAATAAAGCATGGCTTACAATGTGATGAGGGGAACTATATTTAAATTCTCCCTCTTGTAATTTAATGATTTGTTTTTTTAAGGTTTGATGAGCTCTCTTGACTATGGCTTGACCCTGGGGATTATAAGGAATTCCTGTAGAATGAGAAATGTTAAATTTAACACAAAACTGTTTGAAAGCTTTAGACGTATAAGCAGGAGCATTGTCAGTTTTTAGTTGTTTTGGGATACCCAACTGTGAGAAACAAAAAAATAAATGTATCACATCCTTATAAGCTTCTCCTGTTCTGGCAGAAGCCAATATGACATGGGAAAATGTATCCACAGTTACATGTAGGTAAGATAACTTCCAAAGTTGGAAAAAAGAGTCACATCCATTTGCCATAGGGCATTGGGTTTCAATCCTCGGGGATTAACCCCAGTTGGAGCATTGTTAAAGGTGGGACATGCTGGGCAATTTTTAACAATTTGCCGAGCTACTTCTCTAGGCAACTGAAACTGATACCGTAAAGCAGTGGCATTCTGATGATGGATATCATGAGATAGCCGAGCTTGAGTAACTGCCTCCATTTCAATGGCTGCACATATTATTGATTTAGTTAAATTGTCAGTCAATTGACTGCCTTTATGTAGAGGTCCCAGAAGGCCAGAATGAGATCTAATGTGGCCAACAAAAAACTGTTCTGTTCTGTCACAAATTAATTGTTGTAACTGAATGAGCAACTCCAGAATTATAGTTTTATTGGTAGGAATAGTAGCTGTCTCAATATGAGGAAACAATCCTTTAATATAACAAGAGTCAGTATACAAATTAAACCTTTTATTCTTTAAAACAGAAAATGCATATAGAACTGCTTTTAGTTCTGTTTTTTGGGCTGATGATTCTGAAGTGCTTAAAATATGGGGCTCGTCATCAATTATTGTCACTGCCTTCCCATTAGATGAACCATCAGTAAAAACCAAGGCTGCCCCCTTGAGAGGAGTCAGGGAAGAGCTGCGAGGAAAAATTATGGGGTTTTGTTTTACAAACTGCAACAATGAATTTTTAGGTAAATGGAACAGAATTTGTCCTCTGAAGCCAATTAAGGCTACTTGCCAATCATTATTGGTCTATAACAGGGTTTTAAACTGAGTTCTGTCATATGGGATAATAATATTGTCCACATCCTTCCCAAACAATTCCACACTTCTTTGTCTTCCTTTAGTTATTAACAAGGCCACTAAATAAGGATAAGATGCCAAAATCTTTTTAGAAGAAACTGGTAAATGGAACCATCCCATAGGTCCTTCCTGCCACAAGCACCCTGTTGGGGTGTGAAAAGTAGCCAACACAATTAATTCCCATAGTAAATTATAACTTACTCTTTTCAACTTTTGAGATTCAATGACCTTTTCTATTAAAATTAAGGCCTTTTCTGCCTCGGGCGTTACGACCCTTTTAGAGGTGGGGGAGGAGTTCCCCTGCAATACATTAAAAAGAGGCTTTAAGTCTGCAGTAGTTATACGCAAATAAGGTCTTAGCCAATTAATATCTCCCAATAATTTTTGAAAGTCATTTAAAGTCACCAAATGGTCTTTTCTTAACTGCAGAGGCTGATGACTTACTGTTTGAGTGTTTAACACTCGGCCAAGATAAGTGAAAGGTGGATTGGTTTGAATTTTTTCAGGAGAAATTTTCAAACCATAGTTTGTCAAAGCTGTTATTGTATCTTTTAAAATATCATATAAAAGAGCACGATTTTTATGGGCTTGTAAAATATCATCCATATAATGCACCAGATAAAGATCAAGGTATTGATACCTAATACCTTGTAAAGCAGCATCAACATATTTTTGACACAAGGTGGGGCTATTTTTCATTCCTTGTGGCAGGACTTTCCATTGAAACCTTCCATGAGGCTGTGTAAAATTCCAAGGGAGGCTAAATGCAAATCTCTTGCAATCATCAGAACTTAAAGGTATAGTAAAAAAGCAATCTTGTAAATCAATAACTATGATGTTAGAGTCTGCAGGAATAGCAACCGGAGACGGCAGCCCAGGCTGTAATGCCCCCATTGTCTCCATGGTGGCATTAATAGCTCTTAAATCTTGTAAAAGTCTCCACTTGCCATATTTCTTTTTTACAACAAATATAGGTGTATTCCAAGGGCTAGTGGAAGGCTCTATATGGCCAGCCTCCAGCTGTTGCCGCACTAAATCCTTAGCTGCCTCAAGTTTTTCTGATGGTAAAGGCCATTGTTCCACCCAAACTGGTTCGTTGGTTTACCATACAATTGAGTCAGCAGCTTCAAGAACAATGGCCTCTAGAATAAATTTGGATAGCCAATGCCAGACCAGTCTTTCTTTTCTATAATCTGAACCGGTTCCTTCATCCCTTGTCCGTCTTTACCCAGGCCCTTAAAGGGATCATATCCCATTTGCAGCAGTTGCGCTGACACTCTGTCATTTGGGCTACACAAGAGTGTGCCCATCTGAGCAAGAATGTCTCGTCCCCAGAGTGTAATAGGGATAGAAGGTATGACATAGGGACAAAAAGTTCCTGATGATTGATCATCTGCCCAATTTAAAATCTGCGAACTCTTAGCCACAGAAGGTACTTTGCCAATACCAATAAGCCCTGAGGAGGCGACTTGTGTTGGCCACGAAGAAGGCCAGTCTTTTCCAGCAATACAAGAAACATCTGCCCCAGTATCCAACAAGCCATTAATTTTAACTCCTTGAATAAACAAATCTTTTAAAGGCCTAGAAGTAGTGACCTCCTGAAGCCAAAAACCAGAATCACTCGACCCAAATCTAGAGTTTCCCCTAGGCTCGTTAGTCAGAGACTTTCCCATCTTGTGGTAAGGCAAGAGCAATAGCTGAGTTTTTTCTGACCTTTGTTAAACTGCACAGTCTTACTCGGTGGAGCCACAAGCACTTGAATTTCTCCTGTATAGTCAGAGTCCACAACTCCATGAATAATAGAAACTCCCTGAAGAGACAAAGAACTTCTTCCCAGAATAACCCCCACTATCCCATCATGGAGGGAGCCTTTTACCCCTGTTGGAATTGGGGTAACTGAAATGTCCGGGGTTAATACTGTGAAGGCGAAGGAACAGAGGTCCAGTCCTGCGCTCCCTGGGGTTCCTCTGATGAGCTCTGAGATGGAACAAAGGGAATGAATGGATTCAGAGTGGAAGTTGCCCCTATTGTTGCTTGGGGCCGGGGCTGGTCCCTCAATTCGTTTCCCGACTCAGGCACTATAGGCTGTCCTTCCATTAATAGAGTGCCATTTTTATGAAATTTAGATTTGCAATCCTTAGCGCAATGGAAGCCCTTTAGGCATCTAGAACATAAAGACTTTGGTCAAGAGCCTCCAGAAGATGGCAGTGTCGGGACAGATTGAGGCTCTTGTTTAGATGGGCATTTTTTACTGATATGGCCAGGCTGTCTGCAATTGTAGCAGGTTAAGACAGTGTTGTTTTTAGGCTTATTAGTTCCACTCTGGATCCCTTGCACAAACTGAGTATAAGTTTCTCCTCTAAGAGCCGCAGCTATTGCCACACCCTGTACATAAGCAGGGTTGACATCAGCACACATCCTGATGTAGTCACTCAATTGTCCTGTCTTCCTGACAGGTCTTATAAGAGCCTGACAGGTTCCGTTAGCATTTTCAAAAGCCAATTGTTTTACCAAAATGTCGGCTGCTTCCTCATTGATGGTTATTCTATGTACAGTCGTTTGTAATCAAGAGACAAAATCCTCATAATTTTCATCAGATTTTTGCTTAATTTCTCCTACGGGGGTAGCTTGGTTAGCACTAGCAGGAAGTGCTCTCCAAGCTCTGGCTGCACAAATATTAGTTGTACTAGGGCATCTCTTGGTATAGCCATTTGAGCATCCACAGATTCATAAGCCCCAGTCCCCATGAGCATTTCAGCAGTAATAATGTCTGGGGTTTGCACATCCTGTCTGTTTTGGGCAGCCATCTGTTTAACCTGGTTCTCAAATTCCGCTTTCCACAACAAAAAATTTCCTCCTGTTAAACAGCATTTAGCAAGCATTTGCCAATCATATGGGGTCATCCAACGGTTAGTGAACTGTTCCATAAGGGTGGAGGTATAGGGGGCCAAAGGTCCATACTGGGAACAAGCTTCCCTGAGCTCTTTTAAGAGTTTGTATGGCAATGGTTCCCATACCGGAGGGGCATCTTCAAATTCATTATCAAACAAAATTGGAAAACACAAAGAAAAATCCAAATCACCTTCCTCCTCAGTCTGCCTTTTAGCTCCCTTAATACCAACGTAAGGTGCCTTGGATGAGAGGGAGTGCCCAGGATTGAAAGCAGACTTCCTCGGCACATATTGAAGAGAAGGTTGGGTCAAGGATAAACTGATTATCAGGATGCTTTTGCTCATGATGCTGATCTGCCTTCTTTTTCAAAATAGCCTCATCCACTGGGGACGGAGTACTGTTATCCAAGGGAGGAGTTATAGACACAGCTTTAGAGGAATTAGAGGCCAATATAGGAGCATCCTCTTTAGTAATTTGGGTAGGGAATTTGGAATACTCATGTCGTGGATCCAAAGCATCTCTAATAATATTCCACAAGGCAAAAGCATCAACAGGGACCTCATCAGGTCTGTGCAAAGTATAACAGAGTTTAAGTTTTTCCCCAACTTTGGTCCAAATAGCCAAATCAACGGTGCCTTCTTGAGGGAACCAGGGACATTGTGCCTGGACAAATTGCAAAAAACGAGCCAATCGAGTAGAAGACACCTTAATTCCCCTTTTAGATAACATATCAAGTAAGACATTTATAAACAGTCTCCTGCGTTTAGACTGTTTCTGGCCTATGAGTGTATCAGGGCTCTAGCACTTCCCACCTATTCTTACCCTGCTTATCTTTGCAGAGGGGCCCGCGGCGCCCCAGGTGAGGTCCTATGTGTCTCGAAAATAAAGAGAAAAGATTACCTTCAAGCTCCCAGTCGTTGGGCGCCACTTGCAGGAGCCAGCCCCATGAGGGTCGTGGGAAGTGTTGAAGGAGAGACAGATAGGCAATGGACAAAGATCATATACACGGACACCTGCCTCTTGATCAGATGACAATCTAATGCTAGTTAATACAGAGCTTTTATACCATTTTTGAAGGGACAAGACAAAGAAAACTCTTTCACATTCATATCTTTTAAAAGTTACCAGCTAGTGGTCTTAGTAGCGAACAAACCAAGATTCCCATAGGTCTTAGTAGCAAACAAACCAAGATTCCCATAGGCTTCCAGACAACGTCTTATTCATAAAGCCAACAATGACACTCTCGGTCCAATGTCCCAAATTACAAATGTTTCAAGAAAGTTTTTTTAAGTGTATATTTCTTTATGTGTCAGGAATATTCTCATATTAGGCTCTTATGTTCTTCAGAGTCCTGTGATCGCCTCCCTTGTCCAGATGTCCTCGTTACTTTTCTCTTACCTTGCAGTGCTTGTTTCTAAAGAGAACTCAAAAGAAACTTTTAGTAATGTTTCCCAGGCCCCTCAAGGTTGCTTTCTGTTTCAGCTGATCTTGTCATAAAAGTGTCTGATTATTATATTATGAGTTTAGTGAAAACCTACTCTATAAATGTTAACTTAGAGTTTTAACTATAGTATTAAGTAAAAACCTTAGCATAATCTTTGTCCTAAGTTAGTGAAAACAGTGTTATAAATCACCTACAAACTCCTAGATAAGTGTTAGAACTTATAATGAATTCATAATGAACTTACTATAAACTTGTGTTTCTAAAAATCCTTATGTCTAAACACTAAACTGCATAATTCTAAATCAAATAAAGAGTGAATATACTTATATCATTTATTATTTCAGCAATATCTAGTAACTTATAACCAAGTGAAAGAAAGCATTCTTGATGTGCTTCAGAGTTTAACCCTTGCATATGTTAGAAAAGGCCAAGTGGCATAGTGGGAAAAATGGAAAAATAAACCATGATATTTCCAGGTTAGCTGTGAGTACTTCACATAAACATGCCATTTCTTCTTCCATGACTGCACAGAATTCTTTGGCGGTATCAAACAGCAAAGGTGAAAGACAGAAGGGCCTCAGCTTCCTGGGCTCACCCTGCAGCCCGAGGTCTTCGGCCCACCCAGACCCTGTCAATCAGGTGGGCCTCCAAGGCTGGCTCCCAACAGCTTTGATGGGCAGCATGGTGACTTTTTAAAAATTAATTAATTTATCATTATAAAGATGTGGGTTACAACTCAGGGCTAGGTATACAAACATTGATCATGCAGGTACCCTTGTTGATGAGGCATGCCCCTCCCACCCCTAGCAGCTTCCCTCAACTACCAATCCCACCTCCCTTTTCCTGACAGTTTTCTGCTACTGCCAATCACCTTCCCACAGCAATATAATTGTTCAAGGTCACCTTATGAGTGAGAACATATGGAACTCAGTTCTTTGTTTCTGTGATAAATCATTGAGGATGATTGACTCCAAATCCATCCAGTTTGCTGCAAAGTCCATATATTTGTCCTTCTTTATGGCTGCATAATATTCCATTGTGTACATGTACCACATTTTTAAAAATCCAGTCCAGCATTGATGGGCAATACGGTTGGTTCCATGTTTTTGTTATTGTAAATAGAGCTGCAACAGACATACGTGTGCAGGTATCTTATTTGTAGAATGATTTGAGTTCCTCCGGGTATATTCCCAATAGGGGAATTGCTGGGTCATATGGAAGGTCAATTTCTAGTTCCTTCAGTAATCACCACTCTGTCTTCCAAAGAAGTTGTATTAGTCTGCATTACCACCAGCAGTGTAGAAGTGCTCCTTTTTCTCCACATCCTCACCAGCATCTGTTGTTGTTTGTTTTATTAATGATGGCCATTCTTACAGGGTTTAGGTTGTATCTCAATGTGGTTTTAATTTGCATTTCTCTTATGATGAGTGAGGCTGAGCACTTTCCCATGTGTCTGTTGGCAGCCTGTATATCTTCTTTTGAGAAGTGTCTATTCATGTCTTTTGCCCACTTTTTAAAGGGGTTGTTTGTTTTTTTCCTTTCAGCGTGTTTGAGTTCCTTGTAGATCCTAGATGTTAGGCCTTTGTCAGATATAAAGTTGGCAAATATTTTTTCGCATTCTGTGGGTTGTCTCTCTGCTCTCTTGATGGTTTCTTTGGCTTTGCGGAAGCTTGTCAGTTTAATGAGGTCCCACTTGTCTATCTTATTTTTTATGGCCTGGGCACTTCGTGTTTTGGTCAGGATGCGGTTGCCAGTTTCAACTTCCATAAGAGTGTTTCCTGCATTTTCTAAGGTTCTTACAGTTTGAGGGTTTATGTTTAAGTCTTTCATCCATTTAGAGTTAAATTTTGTGTATGGGGATAGGTAGGAGTCCTGATTCAATCTTCTGCATGTGGTCAGCTAGTTTTTCTAGCATCTTTTCCTGAATAGGTTCTACTCATCCCAGTGGTTGTTATTGGAGGCTTTGTCAAATATGAGTTGGTTGAGGAATTGAGGCTTTGCTTCCGGAATCTCTATCCTGTTACATTGGTCTATGTGCCTGTTCTTGTACCAATACCAGGCTGTTTTGATTACTTATAGTAAAGTTTGAAGTCCGGAAGTGTGATACCTTCTGCTTTGTTTCTTTTGCTAAGGATTGTTTTGTCTATTCGTGGTCATTTATGTTTCCATATAAATTTCTGTATTGTCATTTCCAGGTCTCAGAAGAATGATGTTGGTAACTTAATGAGTATTGCATTGAATCTGTAGAGTGCCTTTGGTAGGATGGGCATCTTAACAGTGTTGATTATTTCTATCCATGAGCATGTAACATTTTTCCCTTTGTTTATGTCTTCTTGGATTTCTTTGAACAGTGTTTTGTAATTCTCATTGTAAAAGTCTTTCACTTCTCTAGTTAGGAAGATGCCAAGGTATTTCATTTTTTTGGTGGCTATTATGAATGGGAATGTGTTTTTTATTTGGGTCTCTGCCTGCTTGTTGTTGATGTAGGGAAATGCAACTGTCTTTTGCACATTTATTCTGTACCCTGAGACCTTCCCAAAGTCCTTTATCAGTGCAATTTTGACAGATTCTCTTGGATTTTCATGGTATAGGATCATATCATCAGCAAAGAGAGATAACTTCATTTACTCTTTTTCTATTTGGATAACCTTGATTTCCTTCTCTTGTCTAATTGCCTGGGCTAGGACTTCCAACACGATATTGAACAAGAGGGGTGAGAGTGAACAAATTTGTCTTGTTCCAGTTTTCAGGGAAAATGATTGTAGTTTCTGACCATTTAGCAATATGCTAGTTGTGGGTTTGTTGTAGATGGCACTTACTGTTTTGAGGTATGTTCCTTCTATACCTAGATGTTTGAGGGTTTTTATCAAGAAGGGATGCTGGATTTTATCAAAAACTTTTTCTTCTTTTAATGAGATCATGTGGTTCTTGCCTTTACATCTGTGGATGTATTTAATGACATTTATGGTTTTGTGAATGTTGAACCAGCCCAGCATCCTGGGGATAAAGCCTACTTGGCCATGGTGGATGATATTTGAGATGTGTTTTTGGATCCGATTTGCTAGAACCTTGTTGAAGATTTTTGCATCTGTGTTCATAAGGGATATTTGCCTGCAGTTCTTTTTTTATTGGATCTTTACCCAGTTTGGGTATCAGTGTAATGTTAGTTTCATAAAATGATTTGGGGAGAATTCCATCTTTCTCAATTGCCTGGAATACTTTCAATAGGATTGGTATCAGCTCTTCCTTGTATGTTTTGTAGAATTCTGCTGGAAAGTCATCTGATCCAGGGCTTCTTTTTATAGGTAGTTTTCGTATGACAGAGTCAATTTCCTGGGTTGTTATGGGCCTATTTAGTGTCTTAATGTCTTCTTGTTTTAATCTGAGGAGGTTGCATGATGCCAGAAAGTTCTCCATTTCATCTAGGTTTTCAAGTTTGTTTCCATATAGATGTACATAGTAATCTCTGATAATCTTTTGTATTTCTTCGGGGTCAGTTGTGATTTGATCTTTTGTATTTCTGATTGTATTTATTTGGGCTTTTTCTCTCTTTTTCTTGGTCATTCTGGCTAGAGACCCATCAATCTTGTTAACTCTTTCAGAGAATGAGCTTTTTGTTTTGTTGATATGTTCTAAGATGTTTTTGTCCTCTATGTCCCATATTTGGGCTCTTATTTTTGTGATTTGGATTCTCCTGCTAAAGTTGGGATTTTGGTGGTCTTCTCTTTCTAGCTCCTTTAGGTGATTTGTTAGGCTCTCCACTTGTGATCTTTCAATTTTCTTGATGTGTGCTCATAGAGATATGAATTCCCCTCTTAAAACTGATTCATGGTATCCCAGAGGTTTTGGTAAAATGTTTCTTTATTTTCATTTGTTTCCAGGAATCTTTCAATTTCTTCTTTGATTTCAGTGTTGGCCCCGTAGTTGTTCAGCATCATGCTGTTTAGTGTCCATGTCCCTGGGCTCTGTGGTAATGTTGTTGGTTTTAATGTTTATATTTATTCCACTGTGCTCTGGGAATATGCATGGCAAGGTTTCAACCTTGTGGAATTTGTTTATGCTTGATATACGGCAAGAATGCGATCAATTTGGGGGTATGTTCCATGTGATGTTGAGTAGAATGTATGCTCTGTGGTTGTTGGGTGGAATAATCTGTAGGTATCAACTAAGTTCATTTGGTCAAGTGTCAAGTTTAGGTTCTGGATCTCCTTGTTGATTTTTTGCTTCGATGATCTATCTAGAGCTGTCAATGGGGTATTTAAGTCCCCTGCTACAATGGTGTTAGAGTCAATATCTTTTTTCAGTTTATTAAGTAGTTTTATAAATGTTGGTGCTCCTGTGTTGGGTGCATATATGTTTAGGATGGATATTTCTTGTTGATGGATTGAACCTTTTATCATTATGTAGAGTCCTTCTGTATCTTTTTAAAGTTTTGATAGCTTAAATGTTATTTTGTCTGATATTAAGATTGCAACTCCTGCCTTCTTTTGTGATCCACAGACCTGGAAACTCTTTTTCCATCCTTTAACTTTGAGTCTCTGTGTGTCCCTTGTAGTGAGATGAGTCTCTTGGATGTAGCAAATAATAGGGTAATGATTTCTTATCTAGTCCACCATTCTGTGTCTTTTCAGTGGTGCATTTAGTCCATTCACATTCAGGCTAATTATTGAAATGTGGCGGCTTTTCCCTGTCATGAGGTTCTTATAGAGCTGTTGTTCTTCCTGTTTATTTATTGTCTTTTCTTTGGTTTTGGAGTTGATTCATGTATGTTTTCCATCTTTTCGCTGTACTCTTGTGAAGAACGTGGTCATTCTCTTCTCCTTTTCTTCTGTGCTTAATACTTTCTTAAGTATTTCTTTTAGAGATGATCTGGAGACTGCATAGGTTCTTAGGAATTGGATGTCTGGGAAATATTTTAATTCTCCCTCATTGAAGAAGCTTAGCCTGGCTGGGTAGGTTATTCTTGGTTGAAACTGTTTATCTTTGAGAACTTTGAAGATTGAGCTCCAAGCTCTCCTGGCCTGAAGGGTTTCTGTAGATAAATCTGCTGCTATTCTAATTGATCTCCCCTGGTAGGTAGTCTGACTTTTTTCTCTTGCTGTCTTTAGGACTTTTTCTTTTATACCTACTTTGTTTTCACAAATTATTATGTGTCTGGGAGTTGGTCTTCTCATTTGTTGTCTTGCAGGGGTTCTCTGAATCTCTTGTGTTTGAATTTTTGCATCACTGATGAGATGAGGGAAGTTTTCTTGGATGATTTCATGAAATATTTGTTCCAGTGTGGCCTCTGTCTCTCTTTCTGCCTCAGGAAGGGCAATTATTCTTAGGTTCAGTCTCTTGAAGTAATCATTCATCTCTTGAAGGTTGTGGTCTGTCTTTTTAAGCTTCTTTTCTATGTTTCTGAGAGTTTGGGTTAGTTCTGTATTTTGGTCTTCAAGCTCTGAGATTCTTCCTTCTGCTTGGCTAATTCTGCTTTCCATGCTTATTAGTTTGTTATTTATTTCCATCACAGTATTCTTTACTGCTGTTATTTCTGTTACCGGCTCCTTCCTATTTTTCTCTTGTCTCTCCTCAATTTTTTTTATTCTTTCTATTAATGTCTTGAAGTCTGGGTTTATTTCATGTGACCAGTCATTCTGGGGCTCTTCACTATTTGTGTTCCAAAGTCTGTTTTCTCAGTATCGGACCTCCCAGGGTTCTGTGTGTGACCTATATTCTTCTTTTGGTTTTTCTTCATGTGTGCCGATTTTTCCTCCTTATGTTTTCCTTCACTTCCCTTCCCCATCTTATTTAATTCTGTTATTCAGGGGTGGAGGGGTTGCTTTTACTTCTGTTTGTTCAATCTCCTATTCTTCCTTATGTATATCCTCTTGCTTTGTTCAATTCTGGAGTTGGACTGTAGATTGGGGTGGTCCTTTGTGTAGTTTTGAGATTTAATTAACGGGGAAGCTGTGATTCAAAATCTATCTTCAGATCCCAGTATCCACCGACAGGTGTATGGATAATCTGAAACCCACCTCCCACTGCCTTGGAATTTGTCCATGTAATGGGGTTGTAGGTTTAATCCCTGAAAGCAAAATTAGGTTAGCAAAGGGAAGAGGATGGAGCAGGCAGTGGGGGAAAGAGGGGGGTGGAGAGAGAGAGGAGTCATAGGGAAAACAGACAAGGGTACCAACTAACAAATGAAAAGAGACACAAAGACTGAAACAAGTAAAAAGAAAAACAATAACAACTACAAACTAATCAACAACCATATGAAAAAAAATAAAACATAAAATGATGCTAACATACAAGCTAATCAACCTCCTTATTGGTGTGCTATACCTCTATACAAAGATGGGTTTTACAGAGAAAAAAGCAAAAAACAAAAACAAAACAAAACAAAAGGAATAGAATAAAGTCAGTAAACTAACAGAACCTACAAAGCACACTCTGAGACTTTTCCTTTAAGTGCAATGCCCTTTCAGTTCTGATTTCTAGCTTTCTTTGCTGGCTGGTCGATTTGTTCACAGTTAGGCTCAGTTGCCCCTGGCCTGCTGTGAAGGGTGGTTCAGGTCTGGGCTCTCTGCCCAGTCTACCACTCAAATCCAGCTGGTGTCTGTTTATCAAGGGGAAGGAGCTTCTGTCTTTCCCATTTTGATGTTGTTACCTTGGATCCCCAGCAGGTGGTGCTATCTCACCTCTCCAGTTGATCTTTATCTGCAGCAGCTGGAGACTGCAAGTCAATGCAGGCTTGGTGGGGCGGAAGTTGGATGCCACCCAGGATGGGAGTGAGCAGGCAACAGTAGCGGTGGTGGTGGCTGCTGCCTCGAGGTGCGTGGTAGGAGCTGCAAGATCCTCCCTCCAAGCAAGGGGTGGGGCGTGGCAGTGGCAGCAGTGGTAGCAATTTCAGTGGATCGTGCTTGCGGGGGTTTCAGTAGATCGTGCTTGCTGTGGGTCGCCTCAGGCATGGATGGGGCGATGGCCATGGCAGTAGCATCCACGCTGAGGTGGTTGAGCAGTGACCATGGCCAAGCTCCGTGTGAAGAGCAGGCTGTCAATGATTGAAGCTGCAGCCCCTGGGAGAGAGCCAGAATCTTTATATGTTCTCTTTCGTGGAGGGTCTCACAGACCAAGCTGCTCCATCACCATCTTGCCGGAAGTCTGATATTCTCCTTTTTTCTTAGTCTAGATAAGAGTTTGTTGATTTTTTTTCAAACAACTTTTAGCTTTATTTTGTTTTCATTGTTTTTTTTTTTACCTATTTTATTTTGGTGTGCTCTAATCTTTATTTTTTTCCTACTAGTTTTGATTTAGTTCTTTCTTTTTCTATTTCCTTAGGTGTAACGTTAGGCTGCTTAATTAAGATGTTTTAAAAATGCACATGTGTATCATAATACAATTTTTCCTTGGTGCTGCTTTTGCTGTATGTCATAAGTTTTGGTAAGTTGCATTGCAGTTTTTGTCTGAAGGTATTTAAAAAATTTTTTTTCTTCTTTTGCACAATTGTTATTCAAGAATGTGTTCGGTTTTTGTGTTTTTTACATTTTTCTGCTTTCTTTCTGTTATTGATTTCTAGTTTTATGCCTCTGTGGTCCTAGAAGATACATGGTATTATTTCAGTCTTAAATTAGGACTTGTTTCATGGCCTATCTTGAAAACAATTCTTGTGCACTTGCAAAGAATGTATATTCTGTTGCTGTTGAATAGAATGTTCAGTATGTGTCTATTAGGTACATTTGGTTTATAGTATTATTCAAGTCAACTTTTACTTTACTGCTTTTCTGCCTGAATGTTCTATTCATTATTTCAACTGGTATATTAAAGTCTTCTATTATTGTTGTATTGTTATCAATTTTTCCCTTCAGATCTGTTAATATTTGTTTTATATATTTAGGTATTATGATGCTATGTGCACATATATTTATAATGCAATGTCTTCCTTTTGAATTGACCTTTTTATTATCATGTAATGACTGTCTTTGTCTCTAGTGACAAATTTTGGCATAAAGTCTATTTTGTCAATATATGTCCACCCATGCTTTCCACTGATTACTCTTTGTATGAAATATATATTTCTAACCCTTCATTTTCAGCTTATATGAGCTTTATTTTTAAAGTGAATGTGAATGTCTTGCATAAAGCATATCACTGGTTTTTGTTTTCTTTTTTCTTTAATCCATCCAGCTACTATGCCTTTTGATAAGGACGTTTAATAAATTACATTTAAAATAATTGTTAATAGGTAGAGACTTACTATTGCTAGTCTGTCAATTGTTTTCAGTCTGTTTTTAGGTCTTCTCTTTCTCTACTCTTCTTTTTTCATCTTCTTTTGTTATTTGATTATTTTTTGTAATTCCTTAGCTTGCTTTTTATCTTTTGAGTGTATACTATAGGCTTTTTCTTTTGAGGTTACCATGAGGACTTTTTTCTTTTTCTCTCCTCTGACTATAATTTCAAATGACCTTTATTCAAGTCCAATTATTATCTCTTCTGCTTGATTGAGCTTGCTGTTAAAGTTCTCTATTGCATTTTAAAATTTAACTAATATTATTCAGCTAAAGGATTTTTTTGTTCCTTTTATGTTTTCTTTGTTGAGCCTATAATTTTGTTTTTTTATTGCTTTCTTGACTCCATTAAATTGCTTATCTGTGTTATCTTGCCACTTCTGAGCTTCTTCAGAATAATATTTTGTATTTTTTGTCAGGTAATTTGTGGAATTTCATTTCTTTGGTGTTGGTTACTGAAAGTTTATTGTGTTGCTTTGGTGATGTCACGTTTTCCTGACTTTTCATGTTCCTTTCATTGAATTGTGTGCATTTGAAGAAGTAGTCTCCTCTTCCAGACATTATAGACTTGTTTATGTAAGGAAAAATTTTTTGCTTTTGGGGTGGGTGATGCAAGGGTGCCAACTGAAGAATACATGTGGAAGTATACTGTTGAATGGACCCAGTGGCACACAGGGCACCATATGTAGGAGCATGCGTTGGCTCTGAATCTGGGATTATTGTGGCTTGGTGGTCCAGGCAACTGGGGTTCACAACATTAGCAAGTGAATGGTCCCCAGCAGCAAATGCTGTGGGAGTCTATGGTGGCTGTGAGGACTACTAGAGTTTTCAGCACTTCTGGGTACATAAATGACTCACCTGGGTCATCAGGTGTTAGCACTGGCTGTAGGAATTCATGGGGCATCATGATTCAGTATTAAGTGTGTGTGTGCTTCTGGGGCTTGAGGATGATAGCATGCTTGTGCAAGCAGCAGTGGGGTTGAGAAACATATACTAGTGGCAGAGCTGGGGCCACCAATTGACCCATGTTTGGCAGTGGATGCTGGCAGTAAGGGCTCAGGATGTTGATGTGTTCATTTGCAGGTGTAGGGATTGAATTTGGCTGTAAATGCAGTGGTGAAAGCCAGGGCCAGTTTTGTGGGTGCACATGGTGGCCATGCCAAGTCCCAGGGCTGGTGCATTCACAGTGAGATTGGCTGGGGCAGCTCATATGGCTGTAAAAGTTGGAGGATGACAGTACAGGCTGCCAAAGTCCATGAAAGTAAAGACTATGGAACACTTGATGTCCAAAGCTGCAGATGGTTTACAGCACCTTCAATGGCTGTTGAGGTTCTTTGTGAAGACTTTTGGAGTACTCTGCACAGCCAGCCACTGGGGACCATAGTTTCAAATGCAACATTACTGATACCAATAGCCCTCTTCCTTTTTCTTTGTTTCTCCTACCTGAAGATGTCTCAGCTATGTTGCTCTCTTCAACAATCTGAGTGTGATGAAACCAAAGTAGATCCTTTGATTAGTGCCCCAAAAGGCTATGAAAAATATTAACTCACCTTGTTCTCTTTGAAAGGAACTCACAGGCTGAAGAGATTCCTGTTGGTGCAGAGCTGTGTTGGACTGGAGGATGGAATAATGCAGGAGAGTTGAAATTGTTCTTTTTATCTTTTCTATGCAATTATTCATGGTTTTTCACTCCACTGTGTTGAAGCTTCTTAAGTGAACTCCAGAGCACTCTCTCAGAGCTATTTTTGTTCATGGATAGTTGTTCAATTGTTGTCTTTTTGTGTGTGTTGTGGAGTGATAGCTGATATCTCCTACTTTACCATCGTGTTGATGTAACTCATTGAATAAACAATTCTGAAGCCACTTTGCATTTGTATCACGATTGAACAAACAGATACATAGATAGCAAATGGCAAGAACCATGCTTCTTTCCATCAGAGATGGAGTTTTAGATAAACAAGAGAGGAAGAAAAATAAACCTTGTGTTACTGGATTAGAGTCAGAGACATTCGTATGAACTCATGTTTAGATGAATGAAATAATTGAAATAATTGTAGACCTGTATGTAAACATGGGTTTGAATCAATACATATATTATCTACCTTTGTCCACTGAGAAAGTTTAGTTACAATGACATCCCAGTAGCAATGAGCATATTCAGTGCCCAGATCTTTGTTTACAAATACTACTCTTCAACAAAACAGCAAAAAACAGGGCTTCTTGCAAAACTGGTGGGTACTAGTGTAAGAAATTTTATAATACCATAAAATAAGGAAGTGTTCATTTAAAAAAGAATGCAAGTTTGACCAAAAAAAGCACAGGCAAAACTGAAAGAATTCTCAATGATGAAAACTCATATAATTTGAACAACAACAAAAAAATATAGTGTTGGATCATAAACTATAGTATAAAATACATTTATATGAGTCCACAATAATATAGATAAATGACTGAAGGAATAAAAAAATTAGAGAGAAGTAATAAATTTTTATAGAAGAATTCAAAATAATATATGCAAGCACTGTCTTCTCCAGGAGGTGGAGCCTAATTTTTTCCCTAAGTATGAGCTAGTCTTAGTAACTTTCTTCTAAAAAATAGAGTATGGAGAGGAAAAATAGTAACTTTATGGAGGAGAAACCTAGTAAATACTAGTTTAACGAAATAGTAAATGTTAACATCGCCAGTTATAGGTAATTTTGTTACTATTTATCTCTTGATATGACGTGATGAGAAGGACACTTCACTTCTTTGGTATTTTTTAAATAAGCAAACCATAATATCAGCATAATCACAAGAAAAATAGCAGAGAAACACGAGACCAATATTTTTCATGACTGTTAAGGTCATGAAAAATTTAGAAAGACTCAAAAATTGTGAGAGACCAGAGGAAGCTGGTGAGACACGACAACTAAATGCAATGTGGTACCCTGGATTGAATATTGAAACAGAAAAAAAAAGACTATAGTTGAAAAACTGGGAAAATCTGAATAAAGACTGGATTTAGCTAATAATAATTCACCAATATTAGTTTCTTAGTTTTGATAAATGTAACATGATAATGTAAGATTATTACGTTAGAATAAAATAAAACTGGACAAACGGTATATTAGAATCTGTGTGCTGTCATTGCAACATGTTTGTAAATATAAAGTTATTCCAAAATAAAACATGTATTAAGTAAAATAAAGATCAGATATATTAATAAATTCAAGGAAACTTTTGGTTGAAGCCTGACATATAAAGAACTTGAAAGTTGTCACTCCCATCCTCAAAACAAGGAAGTAGTTGAACAAAATGAAACTAAACTACTTTTCTTAAATTCCTCAGATAAATGAGATTACCAAGCAAGCCATCACTTTGAAATCAGATGAGATGCACAAATAGAGAATTATAAATGGGATAAGTTTACCAGAGTAGAAGATGCTGTAACCAGCAACACTTAAGTGCTAATTCTGACTAATTGTTGGAAGTTGAGTGCTGGAAGCTTAAGAGTTAAAGACTTCTATGGGACTCCCACATTTCTGTGGATTCTAATATCAGGAGTACCACTAGGTTGCAGAAAAATTACCCAGTGTTTAGGAGGAGAAAGGGAAACTGTAGCCGTTTTGTAATATGCCCAGGAGATTCTGCATAGCAAAATCTTGCCCTCTAAGATAAACCTCTATACCAAAGCCTTATATGACCTTTGGTAAAGGCAATTAAACAACTCCAGTTCCATTAGCTTTCCGGTTTTGTGTAAAGTGAAAACCAAAGACTTAAATATGGTTCTTAATGTCATAGGAACTAAAGCACACTAAAAAACAGAGGTTAAATCATAAGATTTTAGAATGTTTTCTATCCTCCAAATTTGCCACTATAGCAACTGCTCTCCAGAATAATAAATAAATCAAATTATAACTGAGGGATCTGCAGGATATAGACTTTATGTAAAAAGGAGTTCTTAGAGAAAACAAAAAAAGGGAGAAAAAAAAGCAAGGAAAGTAGAGTAAGTTAAGGCTTCTGGTATTTACAACTACAGAAAATAATAAATATAACTCTCAGCCAGATTAACGTAAAATCTCACACCAAAAACTTAATTATATCAGGTTTTATTATCTAATATATAATGTACAACTTTTAACAAAAAATTTTAAAGCGTGTTAACAGGCAAGAAAAAAGTCTGAAGAGACAAAGCAAGCATTGGAACAACATTCAGATATGACACATATTTGGAATTTTTAAATAGAGAATTTTAGCTCTGATTAATATACTAAGAAAAAAGTAGATAACATTCAAAAATAGATTGGTATTATAATTATAAGAAGGGATGCTCTAATAAAGAATCAAATGGAATTGCTAGACATATAAAACACTGAAACAGAAATAAATAATGACTTTGATAGGCCCATCAGTAGACTGGACATGCTGAGGAAGGAGTATGTCTATATGAATTTTGCAAACTGAAATGAAAAAGGGAAACAGAATTTTTAAATGGAACAGAATATGCAACAACTGTGAGACAATGACAAAAAATGATATCCTACATGTAGTGGAAATACCAGAAAATAAAAAAAAGAAGTTGAAGAAATATTTGATGTGATAATAGATGATAAATTTCTAAAATTAATCTTAGACACCAAGTCACACATTCAGGAATCTCAGAGAAAATCAAACAAGATAACACACAAAATAAACTACACTTAGGCATATTATTTTCAAGTATCAGAAAATCAAGACAGAAAATATTGAAAGAAACCAGAGGATGGAAAACAATTTACTTAAAGAAAAGATACAAATTACATCAGACTTCTCATTAACAACCATGCAAGCAAGAACAGATTAAAGTGAAAAATTTGAAGTGTTGAAAAAAATATCAACTTAGAACTCTATTTTCAGTGAAATTATCCTTCAAATGTGAATGAGAAATAAAGATTTTCTTAGATAAATGAAAACTGGGGGCTTTGTTTCCAGTAGATAAGCATTGTAAGACAAGTTGCAAGAAGTTTTTAAAGAGAAAAAAAATGATATAGGTCAGAAACTAGAATCTACATTTTAAAAAAGAGCATGAATGAATAAGAGAAAGAGCAGAATGAATAAGAGAAAGTAAAATAAAACTTTTTTCTCATCCTTAATTGATCTAGCAGATAGTAGTTTGTACAAATAATAGTAGTAACAGCAAATTAAATTATTATATTTTAGATATGAATAAAATGAATGACAGCAATTAGGAATATTTTGTTATATGGTATTTGCACTATTTATGAAGTGGTGTAGTGTTATTTCAAAGTGGACTTGGGTCAGCTGTAAATGTATACTGCAAACTCTAGGGAAACCACTAAAAAAATGAAAAATACATATTTGATATGCTAAGAAAGGAGAGAAAATGGAATAATAAAAGTCTCAATAAGAACACAAAAGGCAGAAAACGTGTGAAAGACAAAAATAATAAAAAACAAGGGAAGTGAAAATAAAACAGTAACAAATATGGTAGGTATGCATCTAAGTATATAAGAAATCACCTTAAGCATCAATGGCATAAATATATTGAGGTAAGTTCCAAGATGGCCACCAGAGAGTAGTCAGCCAGTGCCTCTCTTGACCAGCAGAACAGAGAAGATGAACCCAGCTGCTGGTAAACTTGAGTGGTTTGAACAACTTTGGATGGGGGAAGCACCCTGCATCCCACAGAGAATTCTTCAAAGGCATTGGGACCAAGGAGAAGAGAATCTGGATGACCAATATTGACACTGGAGCACCCCATCCCTGCTGCATACCAGGCTCACATAAGACTTACTGCTATGCCTTGTGTGCGAGATGAGTTCAGTGCTCTCAACATGGTCTGGGTCAGTTACCCTCTTCCCAACCACACGGGCTGTTGGCCTCATGCAGGAGGAGACCTGGTTGGGGCACAGCAGCATGTGACTGGAGCCCATGCAGAACTAGGAACTCACTCATGCTCTGAGTTCCTGCACCAGTCTGCCCCTGAGTACGTTTCACAAGGAGCTGGAAAAACACCTGTGCTCTCAGCCCCCATGCCAGTCAGACCCCGAGTGTGCTCTCCACGCAGAACTGGGAACACACCAGCACTCTCAGTGCCCATGTTAGTCAGTTCCCAAGTGCACCCTCCACCTGACTAGTCAGACCCCAAGTGTGCCCTCCACATGGAGCTGGGAACACACCTGTGTTCTCAGCACTTGTACCAGTCAGCCCCTGAGTGCATGCTCCACGTGGAACTGAGAACACACCTGCTCTCTCAGCATGGTGCCAGTCAGGCCCCAAGTGCATGTTCCATGAAGAGCTGGAAACACACCTGCACTCTCAGTGTCAACACCAGTTAGACCTGAGTGCACACTCCACGTGGATCTGGGAACACACCTGTATTCTCAGCACCCGCACCAGTCAGCCTCCTAGTGGGCACTCCCTGCTGACAGTGCCCAGAGGCTATCTCCCAGGCTGGGAAAGCTCACCTCGCAGCCACACTTACTTGGTGCCCACTGCCAGCATCTGGTGATCGGACTCCTGCTTCAGACTAGGAAGATTTTCCTGCCAGTCTCATGCACCCAAAGGGCAGGTCACTCCATGACATGGAAACTGCTGTCTTTCAAGTGCTGATTTTGGTCTTGAACCAGAGAGGGTGAGACACGAGAGGCACCTGAAAGTACTGTTTTAAGGCAGGATCATTTCTGGGCTTCCAAATGTGAAGAGCTTCCAGGGGCCCATCCCCCTACTGGGTCTCTGCATTGAGCTTTCAACAGAGGTCAGAAAGCAGTCTGGCATCTGACCATGGGAAAAATTTTGCAAGAGAAAATCACTTTGAGTATGAAGCACTGCCCAACAAGAGTGGTGCAGCAGAAGTGAATACTCCTCTCTATCTCTCTGAGTTACAGAAAAGGCCTTAGAACAGAAGGTCCTTATCTAGCTACAAAACAACAAAACTAAGCAACTAATAAGAAAAAAGTTGCTCCCCACAGATGTGGACGAACCAGTGGGAAAACACCAGGAGCTCTCTCAGTCTTAAAGAAATGTCACCTTTCGAGTCCCATACAATGGAAGTCATCCAGAACAATTTGTCTTTGATGACAGACACAGAATTCAGGTATTGAATGGCTAAAAGGAATAAGGAAAACCATGAGAAAGTAGAAGTAAAACTTACGCCAGTCATGCAGGAAGTAAAAGCTGTGTTGATCAAAGCAAGAAAGATCCATTCTGAATTACTGGAAATGAAGAAATCCCTCCTTGAATTTCAAATAACAATAACAGGCTTAGGGAGCAGAATGTATCAGGCAGAGGAAAGAATCTCAGAACTTGAAGAACAAAACATTGATCTAATCCAATCTGTCACATGTGGTACATATACTCAGTGGAATATTATGCAGCCATAAAGAAGGACAAATATATGGACTTTGCAGCAACTTGGTTAGATTTGGAGTCGATCATACTCAGTGATTTATCACAAAAACAAAGAACTGAGTTCCATATGTTCTCATTCATAAGCTGACCTTGAACAATTATAATGCTATAAGAAAATGATTGGCAGTAGTGGGAAACTCTTGGGGGGGAGGGATTGGCAGTTGAGGGAAACTGCTAGGGGAGGGAGGGCCATACCTCATCAACGAAGGTACCTGCATGATCAATGCTTATATACCTAACCCTAAGTTGTACCCCACATCTTTATAATAAATAATAATAAAAATGGAGAAAAAGCTCAAAAGTATGTACAAGTTTACAAGAGAGTGGGACTAGGTAAAGAAGCCAAATCTGGTTGATTGCAATCTCCAAAGCAGAAGGGGAAACTGAGAAGATCCTGGAGCAAGTCTTCCAGGAGATCATCCAAGAAAAATTTCTCATGTCTTTTTAGAGAAGCAATCACCCAAGCCATTCCCAAGACACATAGTAATTCACCTCCACAAAGTAAGCATGAAAGAAAAAATCCTGGTTTTTAATTTTTATTTTTTGAGTCAGAGTCTCTTTCTGTTGCCCAGGCTGGAGGGCAGTGGGCATGATCACAGCTATCACGGCCTTAACCTGCAGGGCTCAAGCAATCTTTCCACCTCAGCTTTCCAGGAAGCTGGGACTACAGGCTTGTGCCACCATGTTTGGCTAATTTTCTGATTTATTGTGGAGACAAGGTCACAGTATGTTGCCCAGGCAGATCTAACTTCTGGGTTCAGGTAATCCTCTTGCCTCAGCCTCCCCAAGTGCTGGGATTACAAGCACGAGCCACTATAACTGGCCTAGGAGTCCCATCTTTAACCTTCTCAAAGATAAGCAATCCCAAGAATCTCCTATCTTGCGTAGCTACATTTCATCAGTGATGAAGAATTAAAATCCTTCCCAGACATCCAATTCCTACATCAATATGCTGCCTCTAGACCAGCCCTCCAGGAGATACTTCACAAAGTCTTCAACACAGAAGCAAAAAGGTCTTGAACACAGAAACAAAAGAATGGTTATACTCATCACAAAAACACAGGCAAGCACAAAGTTAACAGAGCATACAGATGTATATACAACCTCCAAGAGCCTTATGACAGGGATAGACTCTCACATCAATAATAAACTCGAACTTGAATGAGCTGAATGCACCACTAAAAAGGCATAGAGTAGCAAATTGTATAAAGAAACATGATTGAACATTCTGCTGCCTCCAGAAAACCCACCTCACTGCAAAGGACACCCACAGACTCAAGATAAAAGCCTGGTAAAGGAAGGTAAAAATGACCTTCCAGGCAAAAGGAAAATAAAAAGAACAGGGGTGGCTCATCTGATATCAGACAAAACAGACTTCAAATTTTAAAAAAATTTAAAAGGACACTACCTAATGATAAAAGGCTAAATCCACCCACAAGAAATATCCATCTTAAATATATATGTACACAACACAAGAGCACTCGAATTTATAAAACAATTGCTACATAAACTAAGAGAGGACATAGAAACCCATACACGCATACTTGCATGTTTCAGTATCCTGTTAACAGCTGTAGACAGAGCAGCAAGACTAAATAAATAAATAAATAAATAAGGAGATCTGGAACTTTAACTCAACACTTGACTAACTGGACCTAATAGACATCTACAGAAAACTCCACTCAACAACCACAGAGTATGTGTTTTATTCATTAGAACATGGAAAATACTCCAAGCTTGATCACATTCTTGGGCACAAATCAAGTATGAACAAATTTCAAAATGTTGAAATAATACCAAGCATCTTCTCAGATCATAGTGCAATAAAAATAAATATCACCACCAACAAGATCCCCCCAAAAGTACACAAAGACATGAGCACTAAACCACATGCTGCTGGATGACATTTGGGTCAATACAGAAATAAAAATATTCCTGGAATCAAACAAAAACAAGAACACATCTTATTAGAATCTCTGGGATGTCATGAAAAAAGTGATCAGAGGGAAAATCATAGCATTACATATGCATATCAAGAAAATAGAAAGATCATAAGTAAACAGTCTAATGTCACACCTAAGGGAACTGGAAAGGTAAGAACATTTAAATCCTAATTTCAGTAGATATATTCAGTTACTAAAATAAAGTCACAATTGTAGGATATAGAAGGCAAAAATACCATAAAAGGATCAACAAGACAAAAAAATGGTTCTTTGAAAGGATAAATAGAATTGACAGACCTATGACCAGATTGACTCAAAAAAGGAGACAGGATAGTCCAATTAAACACAATTAGAAATGAAAAAAGGCTGACCAAGGCCAGGCAGAAGCCCCCAGAACTCTGTCCCAGGCTCCTGCTCCCCTGGCAGCTGCATCACCTTGCTTCTGCCCCTGAGGGGGTTCGCTGCTTTATGATACACATTCCTCGCATCGCCTCAGTGAGCCCAGAACCCCTGGAGCAGACGGGGCTGCAGAAGGGGGCTGTGGGCAAGTGGGTATGCTTCCTGATAGGCTGATAGGGTTTCAGTGGGGTTTCTCCATAGTATCTGCTGCCCTCTTCCTGGCCTCCCAAGTTTCCGTTGTGTCTGATAGAGCATTAGGTTTTCCTGTTACTGCTTTGAATAATAAAGAAGGATTCTACTTTGGCAAAAATAAAAAAAGCAAAGTTGCAAGAGACTCTGAATAAACACCAAAGATTATCAGAAATTACTATGAAAACCTACATGCAAATAAACTAGAACACCTAGAGAAAATAAAGGATTTTGTGGCATAACACAACCTCTCAAGCTTGAACCAAAAAGAAATTGAAGTCCAAAGCAGACCAATAAGAATCCAGTAAGTCAACTTAGTTATAAAACACCTATCTGCCCACCTCTCCCCCCAAAAGCCCTGGCCCAGATGACTTGTCAGCTGAATTCTGCAAGACACAAAGAGGAGATGATACCTATTTTATTTAAAGTATCACAGGCAATTGAGAAGGAAGAAATTCTCCCCAGTTCATTTTTTGAAGCTAATATCATACTCAAACCTGGTAAAGACCCAACAAGGAAAGAGAATTACAGGTCAATTTCCCTGATGAACATAAACTCAAAATTCTCAACAAGATTCTAAACAAACGGTATACAACAACAAATTATAAGCCTCATACACCACGACCAGGTGGGCTTTATTTCCAGGATACAGGGCTGGCTCAATATTCACAAGACCAAAAACGTAATTCAGCATATTAACAGGTGTAAAACCAGGAAACACATGATTATCTCAACAGATGCAGAAAAAACATTTGACAAAATACAGCAAGTCTTCTTCATAAAAACCCTTGAACACGTAGGCATCGAAAGAACATGTCTCAAAACAATAAAAGCCATCTATGACAACCCTGC